>NW_027667093.1:15000-62825 GCF_963969265.1 Rhamphochromis sp. 'chilingali' | reverse complement strand
CTACAGACCTCACAGTGTCTGTGTGTGTGCTTTGGTGTGTGTGTGTGTGTGTGTGTGTGTGTGGGTGGGTGTGTGTGAGAGAGAGAGAGAGAGAGAGAGAGACACTTGCTGTGTATTTAAGAAACAAACGCTGAAAGAAACCAAACAGAATGACACAGGCAGAAAGACACTGTTTTATTTGTGGTAACCAATGATGCATTTCTTCTCCCCTTGTACAGGGCCTCTTGAAGCCATATGTGGACGAGCAGATGACATAGTGCTCCACAGGCCTGGTTCTGCTGCCTCCTCCTCCACCCACCTGCTGCAGAGGCTTCTGTGAAGGGAAACTGCTACATGTTATGTCACCAATCCCTGCCATGCTGCGTGTCTAACGACCCGGCAGGGCCTGCTGAGTACAGTGGTGGTGGACCCAGGCCCTCTGCACCTTCCTTTCTCCGATTGGGACCGTTTTGTCCCATCCTTTTTGGTCCGATTCGCCATATCTCCAGAACCGAAGAAGCCATCGGCGTGGCCTCTTCGCCACAGCGTCCGGCACCCACCAAAACCCCCACCTAGACACCAACCTAACCCCTAATTATTGCTAGTTATTTTAATTTTTACCTGTCGTCTTGTGTTCCAGTCGGTCGCAGCAGCAGTGTGTTACCAGTCGCCAATACTCTCCTGTTTAGTTTGAGAAGTCTCCTTTTGTATTAACTATGCTTTTCCAAAAACGTCTATCTTTGTGTACACGTTGAATGAATGTTAATGGGAGACCAGTTCTTTGGGGGGTTTTTTTGGGGGTTTTTTGTGGACAATCCTTGTCAGTGTTGGAAGAGGACTGTGAAGGACGACCGTTTTGCTCTCCCTGACATTTCGTATTAATGCTGGTCAAGAACAAAAATGAGAATGACACTGCTGGAAGTTATCACATCACTATAGTTTCTTTTAATAAGCACTTTTTAAAACTTTATATATTTATAATGCAAGGTAGCTAATGAGTAGACATACTGAGTTTGTGGGTCTCGTCTTTATGACATGTTTAAAAAAAAAAAAAGAGAGAGAGAAAAAGATTTGACTGTTTGTCCTCAAACTTTCAGACTCTGCTTTTGTTTCCCCAGCCCCGATTTCTGAGTGAAGGTACGCGTTTCAGGATATTTCATTGAAATATTGCTCTAATATTTTCAGTTTAGTTCTGGCACAAGGCACACAACACAGACACACTGAGCTCGGCCTGAAGAAGGCGAAGGAACGCCGAAACGTCGCGAAGAGCTCAGTAGATGCGCGTAAACCCAAGATGGGCAATTTTTTGAACTGGGGCAGGGGTACCACCATCCTGTCCCACGGTGGAGAGTGCATCTCAAGGAACCGGCGATTGCTGGTTCCCTGATCTTTTTTCAACACCCTAACCCTTTACCACAGACGTGGAGTCAGGACCCGCTGTTCACTTTCAGTCAGTACACTGAAAATGAGTTTCATCAGACTAACCACAAATGTACGACAGTCAAGAACTTCTGCAGCTCTGAGCCAAGTTTCCTAAACACTCTGCAGTATGAGGAGGACGAGTTCTTTAGAAAACTGATAGCTGCAGAAGGACAAACCTCAACTCAAAAATCTTTAAAACGCCTTCATTCTTCTCATATGATTAATGAGAAGGAAAACGGGACACCACTGTCTTATAATTCCCCAGGAACAAACTCCTCTTTCTCTCATTTCAGACCTGTTTCAAATCATAAGCAGACACAACCAAAAACCGGCTCACCTAATCAAACCAAATCCTAACTTTAAGCCACTATCCAGTCCTGTCCCCCTTCTCTCCTCATACCGGTACCCACAGTTCAGACCCCACCTCAGGCCCCTTACTGCCTGAGGAGGGGTCTGAAGTATTTTCCAGCCTTATAAAGAAAGGGAAGACTGAAGTGGCAGACTGTCATGCAAAAAGCGAGCATCTCCTCCTTGCACTGCTTACAGTCAAATGACAAAATATGTGAACTCTTTTTAAACAGGAAAAAGGAAGAAATTGTACACCAGAGGGGGCAAGAAGGAGAAAACTTGAATATAAACTCAAAAGAAAAACCGCTGTTCCTTCCCTCCCCCAGAAGGCAGTAGAATATCATCATGTTAAATGCCACTTTTGGGGGGGGGGGGGGGGGGGGTAAAATTACTTGACAAATATGTTTCTCTTTTTTGTTATTTCGTCCCTCTTTGTTACAGCTACAGGAGGACAATAAACAGAAGAAGGAGAGCGGCACCAAAGAGGCGAAAAAACGAAAGAGCGCACCACCTCCTGACACCACATCCACAAAGAAGTCCAAATGTACCTCCAGTGCTGAGGGGGACGACAAGGAGGTTTTTCTCCTCCCTGTTCGTGGGCGTGAGCGTTACGAGATGTTGAAGAAGATCAATGACGGTTTGGAGCTGCTTGACAAGGACAGCAAAAGCAAGTCAAAGGTCTCAGTGAAGCATGAGGTTCCCGTGCCCTCCAGTGGAAAGAGGCTGCTCCAGAGAGGAGAGAGGAGTGACAGCGACTAAGATGCCCATCACCTCAATTTCGAAAACAAATGTCACCTTTTTGTCTAAGCCTTTAGGATTATTTCAGATTTTAAATGCCCATTTAAAAACCAAAATGCCATCCTGCCTCAGTTAAAACGGTTCCTGAAACTGTACTGCCTGATTAGTCACTGCACTGACATACTGTTGTGTTCAGTTATGTTTTTCTTTTCTTTTTAAAAAAAACAAAAAAAACAACAACCCTATGTTCCTAATTGGGTTAGAGCCGTTCAGCATGGTTTGAGTGAGATTAAGAATGATCCTTGTCATAACGAGTCACTGCCGTTTATTTAAATAAAGTTCAAAGCTAGGCTTGCAAAACTTGAATGGAATTTGCCTCTGATGTTGCTGTATTACTGTGCTACAGTCCTGTCGCACCATGTCATTTTTAAAAAAAGAAATGTATATATTTTGCATGATTGTCTGGGAAATGCAACCACCTCTGCGCAACCTTGATTCATATGCAATATGTAATCATGTTTGTGTAACATGAAAGAAAAAAGAGAAAAAATGATGATAAATGCAAAGACTGGTAACAGCGCTAAGAACCATAAAGCAAGAGAATTTTTAAAAAACTGTGAGAAATAAACTACACTGTAAAAAAAATAACCCTATTCAAATTAAAAAAAATGATGTCCAGTTGTCACATCCAAAATATTTGGCTTTATAGAATCCAAATTGAGTCACTTGATATGACCTGATACTTTTATGTTGATATAAACAATATTACTAGACTTGACTGAAACTTTAAATTTTGCATTGATCCAAATTGATTTTTTTACATAGAACCATATTTTAATTATTGAACCAAGCTAATATATTGAAATTTAACCAACCTAATGTATTCACATCGAACCAAATTAACATGAACTAATATGTTTGTGTTGAAGCCAGGTAATTGATTTACATATATTCAAACTATATTTTTTACATTTCATTTCAGTTCAAAAATGCTCTGCATTTCCTATAAAAAACAAGACAGTTGGCCAACCAATTATTTCAAAATTATTTATTGTTCCAAACCATTTTAACTATAATCAATAGAGAGGATTAGTAATATACAGATTTAGTGCTACGGCAGAAATGATTAGAGAAATGTTTGTTTTATAAAACCTGCAATCTTTTGAAAACCAGTATAAAACCTGCAATCTTTTGAAAACCAGTATAAAACCTGCAACCTGTCTAAAACTGGCATAAAACCATTATAAAAACTATTTTTAAACCAATTTGCAAGTACTCAAAAATGTTTATATGTGCACTGTGCCTGTACAATGTAAAAAAAAAAAAATCTACACATGTATCAATGAAATCAACTTAAATCTCCCTTTCAAATGGGTGTTCTTATAAATTTTGAATGTAGAATACCACTGCAGGCCAACCAAGCAAAATAACCAAGCACACATGCACATGCATGTGCACATACACATGCACACATGCATGCAAACACACTACTGTGCAGTGTTAAGTTCACAATTAAGTTTGCGAATCTTAGAGGTCATCTTGTTAAAGTCAAGCTCCATCATAATCTTTTGAAGAGCCTCAAAGGTGAACCTGAATCCTCGTGGATATTCCATATTAAGAGCATAACAGAGTCCAAAGACCATTGCCACTCCAGCTGCCACAGAAGGCAACTCATTCAGGACTTCCACACCATCAATGATTATCCCGATGTCTCGAGGCTGATGTAGGAGGCTTGAGTTGTCCCTGAAGACGAAGAGTGCCATGGTGGTACTCTGCAGCTCTTCCTCAGCTTCATCTTTCTGGGATATCTTGAGGTAAAATATGGAACAAAATGTACAAGTGAAGAATTGAAGTCTGGCACACCTGATAAATCTTTGACCATAATAAACTACTATTTTGATAGTTGTTTGGTCACAGACTATTAGAACAATTATTTGACTAATCAGATTGTGAATTGCATAATCATTAAATTAAATCAATGGTGGAACATTTTCATAAATGTTCCACAAAGCCCAAGAAAAAAAAAAGAAAACAATACAGAACCCTAAGATATTAACTTGATGAGTTGATTAATCGTTGCTGTCCTACATTAATCACTGCATTTAATAGCAGAGTTGTCAAATTTACATCAAGAGACTGCATCTCATGTAGAGACAGAACAGATATGGACATACCATGTATTCTTTTATCAAGTCCTCAACACATCAGCAAGGTGAATGAGAGGATAATGAGGGAGAGTCTAGATTATTATGAAATGTTTAAAAAGGATGTGCAGTGTAAATGCAAAATGATACCTGTTCAGATTAAATGAAAATGTATGCTTCAGCCATGGAATGGATGGAGCGATCTGTGGTTCTGAAAGCATACAGAAAAAAAAGAATAATGTTACTTCTCTATAAAACACATTACATAGAAAAACCAAGAAATACGTAACATGACATACCAAACAGTCTACAGACCAGCCATTAGCGACTAAGTTTGG
Source organism: Rhamphochromis sp. 'chilingali' (assembly GCF_963969265.1). Lineage (NCBI taxonomy): Eukaryota > Metazoa > Chordata > Actinopteri > Cichliformes > Cichlidae > Rhamphochromis > Rhamphochromis sp. 'chilingali'. Next base: position 57,856 of record NW_027667093.1, on the reverse strand, counting down.
CATAGGGTCAATTTTTTGCTGTTAAAATTAAAATTTCTTCAGAAAATGCACATTTTTCCGAGCTGCGCCTGAAAGTCAATTGAAGGAATTAGTCTTATGTCATTGATCTTATATGCTGGCTTGTTATTTCTGTCTCTAAATCATGCACATTAATAATTATCTTTTGCGCTCGGTGTACACACACATAACACACAGATATTTATATGAAGAGAGACAAACGTGCGCGCACAAACACAAGCTTGTGTCTAGAAACCGCGAGCTCACCAGAAAAATTCAAACGAAGCGGAGCACGGAGTTATACTATGAATGTTATGAACTATGAACTTATGCTAGCTAGCTTTATCCACCACCGATGCATCGTGGTAACGCTAGCTAGTTAGGCAAAAAGCCGTTTTTTACCAGTATACTAACTTGTATTCCCGACTGTGATGGTCGGTTTCTGGTAACCAGTTCTAACGTTGCGCAGGATAGCTAGCTAGCTTATAGCTAGCAGCTACAATCATGCAAAAATTAGGGGTGGCTGTCGACCCAGCTTAAATGGGGTTATTTTCTGCAATTTTGGCAATACAAATTATAAAAGCTTTTGTAACACACTTGGCTTTACTTACGTTTATTTTCAGATGAAATTAATCAAAGATGTGACATGATGTTTCCAGCAGCCATGCAGAATAAAAATGGGTCCCGGTCTATTTCTGGTGGGCGTGTTCAAGTGCAAATCACTTTGACTCAAATTAAAGATATTATCTGTTCAACATGAAAAGAAATATATGTTTTGAGAGAAATCAAAAACTTTGCGTTGCGATGTTCACAATCCTGTACTGACACTATGGGCACATTTTTAGAAATCTATTTAATTCCACAGAAAGGTTAGCCACTTTAGTGTTTCACTTGTGACCTATTTATAGCTCACTGAAGATGGTTTTAAAATGCAACAATGTTCGGAGATAGAGAGAAAAAAAAAAAGAACTTTGGTGCAGGTGCAGGTGCAGTCTTTATGTAGCTTTCTGGTGACCTTAAAAGAACCTTTACGAAGCCCGTTGACAGGCCTTTAATCGAATGATCGGTTGGTTGATTGATAACAGAAAAAAATGACACATAAGATGGACATAAAGGACTGAAAACACCAAGAGCAAAATATTGCATCGCACTCATTTATGTAGTTTATTTTTAGATTAGATAATTTTGCAAAATAACGCAGCAAAATAAATAATAAGAGCCGGGATGTGCAGACTATTTAGCACTGAAAAAACTCCGTCCATGTGAACAGAATCAGGTGTTACCTTACCTGTTGATTAAATATCAAGACTATTTAGCAATAAGCTTACTTTAAAGGCTCGTAATAGGTGAACTGTCTTGGTATAGTTGAGTCACGCAGAGTTCATGGTCCATGTTGTGTTACTTGTTGTTTGTGTGTGTGTGTGTCACCCGATGACCCCTGGCGCCGGAGCGTCTAGACTACATTAGAGATGTGTCACAGCAAAGAGCCGCACCTGCGCTCAAAGAGAGCACATACATAGAGGTGAGGTATGAGGATAAATGGATAGATGCGGTCCTTTTTCGAAGCTGAGCGCACAGTTGTATTTCCTGCACAATCACACACGAAGTGAGGCTGTGTTTATGCCGGTTATACCATGAATATACACCCTGCAGGCACCACTTGTTTGTCAAACTGTTTATGAAGCAAAAGTCACATTTCTGTTTATTTACAAAGCAAAAAGAAGGGGGGAAAAGAGGCGTAGGAGGGGGTGGAGCGTGCGCACTAGCATACCGGCGACGGCTGTTTCCTTTCACTAAAAGGAAAAAAATAATAAAATGTGTACTTCACGTTACGGTTGAAACTGGGGGGGGTTTTTTTGTGTTTTTTTAATTTTTATTTTATAGAAACAATTTTTGCTCATAACCAATTGACAGGGGATTTCTTAAAATCACCCCGCAGTTCTTCAGCTGAGACACCTGAGTTAGAAAACACAAACACTGCAGCTGTCTTTGTACAAACTTGTACAAACTCTGTTTTGACCTTGTATACTGTATTTCCCCAGCCCCTCTATTTTGAAACTAAAACTATTGAACCTTAATTCAATTTCTCACTTCACATAATCGTTTCACTTTTGCCTTGAAGTGTTACTTTTAATTTAATTTAATTATTTTTTTATGACGCATGTTCTCTGGTGAGTTCAGGTACATCTGTAACTTCAAGTGGAAGAGTTGCATGTGAGTTAAAAATTTTCTATAATACCAAAAAAAAAAAAAAAAAAAGACAAAATACTGACGTTTTTGTCGAATAATCTGTCTGACATGAGGGATAATATAGCATTTGCATTTTAACTAAAAGACTCGCGCACTGACACTATGGGCACATTTTTAGAAATCTATTTAATTCCACAGAAAGGTTAGCCACTTTAGTGTTTCACTTGTGACCTATGAAGTACCCCCGAAATTGTATCATATTAAACAACAACAACAACAATAACAACAACAACAATAAACACTCGAGGACTTTAAAGAGTTTAATTTTTACCGAGGTTTGAGAGCGCTCACCCCGGCTCGGGGCTCCACAGATGTGATGGATGAGGGCTCCTTGCTGCAGACTGCAGCGGAGTGTTTGACAGTCAAACTTGAAACAGTCTTTGGAACTGAAACGGTCTCTGCCAACACGAACACATACCCCAAACAGTTCGGTAAATATGTACAGTTTCTCGCAGCTTCAGTTTTCAGCAGCTACCAGAACTTGCCTACGGTCTGCATCCTCCCAGCAGCCTCGCACTTCATCTGCGGGCAGTACTTGCGTGTGTGAGCGCTGTCACCGGTGGCTTCGCAGATCGGGCAAGTGTAGTTCCGGAGGACGGGGCAGAAAACTTTCCCGTCGTCTGATTTGAGCTTGTGAGATAGGTACACCCTCGGAGTCTCCCCGTTCTGCTTGCATAAGCGGCAGTAGTCCGAGGATGAGGCGCTGCTGCTGGTGTCCGACGCGCTGCTGGTCGGACTGGACTGTGATGAGTTTTTGGAGGATTTCTTCCCCCGAGTGGAAGTGTGGACCTTACTCCAAGGGGGCGCTTGTCCCTTCTTTGGACGCTCGGTGTCTCGGTTATCAACCTCACGGTTGCTGCACAGTTTCTCGAACACTTGGCTCAGATTCATGTAGTCGTGCCACATGTTAAAGCTGTCCCCACCAGTGAGGATCGAGTTCTGGACCTCCAGTCGTCTCGGCATTGTGGTCATTTTTTGGCAGAAGTAAAACTGAGAGTGTGTTTGGAGCGCCTCATATTTATAGCTCACTGAAGATGGTTTTAAAATGCAACAATGTTCGGAGATAGAGAGAAAAAAAAAAAGAACTTTGGTGCAGGTGCAGGTGCAGTCTTTATGTAGCTTTCTGGTGACCTTAAAAGAACCTTTACGAAGCCCGTTGACAGGCCTTTAATCGAATGATCGGTTGGTTGATTGATAACAGAAAAAAATGACACATAAGATGGACATAAAGGACTGAAAACACCAAGAGCAAAATATTGCATCGCACTCATTTATGTAGTTTATTTTTAGATTAGATAATTTTGCAAAATAACGCAGCAAAATAAATAATAAGAGCCGGGATGTGCAGACTATTTAGCACTGAAAAAACTCCGTCCATGTGAACAGAATCAGGTGTTACCTTACCTGTTGATTAAATATCAAGACTATTTAGCAATAAGCTTACTTTAAAGGCTCGTAATAGGTGAACTGTCTTGGTATAGTTGAGTCACGCAGAGTTCATGGTCCATGTTGTGTTACTTGTTGTTTGTGTGTGTGTGTGTCACCCGATGACCCCTGGCGCCGGAGCGTCTAGACTACATTAGAGATGTGTCACAGCAAAGAGCCGCACCTGCGCTCAAAGAGAGCACATACATAGAGGTGAGGTATGAGGATAAATGGATAGATACAAAGCAAAAAGAAGGGGGGGAAAGAGGCGTAGGAGGGGGTGGAGCGTGCGCACTAGCATACCGGCGACGGCTGTTTCCTTTCACTAAAAGGAAAAAAAATAATAAAATGTGTACTTCACGTTACGGTTGAAACTGGGGTTTTTTTTTTGTTTTTTTAATTTTTATTTTATAGAAACAATTTTTGCTCATAACCAATTGACAGGGGATTTCTTAAAATCACCCCGCAGTTCTTCAGCTGAGACACCTGAGTTAGAAAACACAAACACTGCAGCTGTCTTTAACTCGCGAGGGCAGTCATGGACGCAAGACCTGCGTCTCATCACTGCTGCTTTGTGAATGTCTGTCTGTGAAAAGCGCTTAATAAATAAAGTTTACTTACTTACTTACTTACTTACTTACTTACTTACTTACTTACTTACTTACTTACTGAGCCTGCAGTTCAGAAATTTAACCATTAGATGGAGTCATTGCCAAAGCAATGACTCCATCTAATTGCTATGACTTTTGGTGTTTATTTTGGACCTTAACTCGCCCCACAGTTTTGAGACAAGGTTCACATATGATATATCATTGTGTGCGGCTGGAGCTGGAATGAGTTGCTATGACTTTTGGTGTTTATTACTTCTATAGTTTTTTAAATATGAATATTTTAATGCAAGTTTTTTCCCATTGAAATGAATGGAGAACAAGAAAACTTCATTTGTGGTGTGCTGGCTCACTCTAGTGGTATGTCGGGAGTAATGGAGGCGGCCGCTGTGTCCCTGTGGTTGGCCTACTTGTCAGATATCGACAAATCCTACACTACAGACCAGTTGACAGCGTGCAATAACCCAGCCGATTCATTCGTCTTTACACTACCTCACAATCGACTCAACGGTGAGTTATTTGTTTGTTTTGTTTTCTCACAATTAATGTAAAGCCAAGGTATATATCAACGGCGCGCGCAGCGGAAGTATGGCATTATAGCGGATTATAATGGGGGACGCTTTTATTTTGTATAACTACCGGAAGTAGTTCCTGTGTACTGAGCTAGCTGGGTAGCTAGCGCCGCGTCGCTTAAAAAGCAGCCGGGCTTGTCTTAAACTTAAGAGGCTGACACTCGCTAAACCACCCGATCGCTCGCCAAGCGACAGACGTCCATGTGTTCAACAACAGACACACGTCATTCCCCTTCGTGGTCTAAACCAATCAGAGATAGTGAGGGGCGGGACCTCTGTCCGTGGTCGAGCTGGAAGTGGAGGTGGATAGAGACGGGTGAGTAGCTTGAATGAAGCGATATCGATTCATTAAATCCTGAATTGAATGAATATAAATGTGTTTTACCAGAAACGCCAGAATCTCAGGTTAAAGCTCACAAAACTATTTCAACAACAACCAGCAAATGAGAGCAGGAAACGCATTCCACACGAAGACGTAAACAGAGCGGACCGACGCATCAGAATTAGCTTAGTCGGCGTGGGGGCTAATATCATCCTTAATTCCTTCTTACTTTTGCTGTTTTGCTTCCAACACGATAAAACCCACAGTTCACGCACAGCTCGCTGTGCGTGAACTGTGAGAGAAACTTCAAGAAAAGTTTCCCATCTCAAACATGTGTTTTCTGCATTACTCATTCGCTTATTACCCATCAGTCTACCGTTGTTTACAGCGCTGGCGGCCGCTGTCTTTTCTTTCCTTTGTAAATGACGTCGGATAAGAAAGCTTAATTTCTGCTGTTTAATACTGAAGAAATGTAAACTTTTTCAAATTAGGTATAATTGCAGAATATTTTTAAGGTTATCTGCTATAAAATCCATGCCAGGAAAATCTCCTTTATGTTTTTATGTTTTTATTTTTTTATTCTCAGTTACTTTGACACAACGGCATGTGCTGTGATGGTCACATCTCTGATAAAGTTTAGTGTCAGTACTGATAAATGATCAGAATTATAAGATCTCTCACTTTCTGAGTAAAAATTGCACCAAATCGAATCTGGATTATGTGGATTATAGAAATCAGTGATGATACACAGTGTGTGTGTGCTTTGGTGTGTGTGCTTTGGTGTGTGTGTGTGTGTGTGTGTGTTTGTGTGTGTGTGTGACAGAGAGACAGACAGAGAGAGAGAGAGAGACACACTTGCTGTGGATTTAAAAATTTAAAAAAACACACAGAAAACCCAAAGAGAAAAAGAGGCACACAAGTCGATTTGTACCGCATTGAGTTGCAAAGCAGCTGACCAGCTTGTGTGTGTGTGTGTGTGTGTGTGTGTGTGTGTGTGTGTGTGTGTGTGTGTGTGTGTGCGCGCGCGCTTTGGTGTGTGTGTGTGTGTGTGTGTGTGTGACAGAGAGAGAGAGAGAGAGAGTGACACTTGCTGTGTATTTAAGAAACAAACGCTCAAAGAAACCAAACAGAATGACACAGGCAGAAAGACACTGTTTTATTTTGGTAACCAATGATGCATTTCTTCTCCCCTTGTACAGGGCCTTTTATGACAGGAACAGGAACCACAGAGCGTCAGCGGCAGACATCCAAGCTGCACAGGGCACACGCGGCGCCACGCAGAATAAATGACGTTCCTGGGCCAAAGCCGAAGCCCAGCCACCCGCTGCCTCCTCGCCGCCTCCTCCCGGGACCTTCAAGGACCACCCACCAGCCACTGGTACACATTCCAATCTTACACAATGGCCCCAGCATCACAGGGCATCTCCTGACATTAAAATCTATCCTGATTTCTGTTGTTTTTCCCTCATCTCTGAGCCGCTGAGTGTGAGTGTGTGTGTGTGTGTGTGTGTGTGTGTCTCTCTCTCTTTTACACAAAAAACACATGTCAGTTGTTAAGGAAAATGTTATAAAACACTTCTTCAGTAAAGACTCAGAGAAGAGAAACACACAGAACTTCTTGCTAGCAAGGGCAGCCTCCACTCTAAGAGACTCCAGTGAGAGAACTGCCCCGGTCTTTATTTTATACTCCATTGAGCGTGTGTGTGTGCGTGTGTGTGTGTGTGTGTGTGTGTGTGTGTGTGTGTGTGTGTGTGTGTGTCTTTTACACAAAAAATACATGTGAGTGCACTTGCAACAACTTTTAATATGCAATGTACAGGACTTGCCAGCTAGGCGCCATCCTGTGGACCAAACATGCAATTGAAAGATGTTATTTTCGCCGGTATAACTCCTTCAGACACTTTGTACCGCATTGAGCCAGCAGAGGGAGCCCCCCTGGTTCAATCCCAGTTGCACAGCAGTTGTGACCAGCTTCTGTCTGTGTGCTTTGGTGTGTGTGTGTGTGTGTGTGTGTGTGTGTGTGTGTGTGTGTGTGTGTGTGTGTGTGTGTGTGTGTGTTGACAGAGAGAGAGAGAGAGAGAGAGAGACAGAGAGAGAGAGAGACAGAGAGGGAGAGATACAAAGGAATGTAATTCAAATTTTGCACTTCAGACCTTACAGTGTGTGTGTGTGTGTGTGTGTGTGTTGACAGAGAGAGAGAGAGAGAGAGAGAGAGACAGAGAGAGAGAGAGAGAGAGAGAGAGAGGGAGAGATACAAAGGAATGTAATTCAAATTTTGCACTTCAGACCTTACAGTGTGTGTGTGTGTGTGTGTGTGTGTGTGTGTGTGTGTGTCTGTCTGTCTGTCTGTCTGTCTTTTACACAAAAAATGCACTTGCAACAACTTTAATATGGAATGTACTGGACTTCCCAGCTAGGCGCCCTCCTGTGGACGACAGGTGCAATCCCAGTTGCACAGCACTTGACCAGCTTCTGTGTGTGTGTGTGTGTGTGTGTGTGTGTGTGTGTGTGTGACAGACAGACAGACAGACAGAGAGGGAGATTCAAAGCATCAGGACCAGGAGATGACACAGTGCTCCAAAGGCCTGGTTCTGCTGCCTCCTCCTCCACCCACCTGCTGCAGACGCTTCTGTGAAGGGAAACTGCTACATGTTATGTCACCGATCCCTGCCATGCTGCGTGTCTAACGACCCGGCAGGGCCTGCTGAGTACAGTGGTGGTGGAATCGTCCCGATCGGACACTCCTATCTGCCACTTTGACCTTTTTATTCCGTCAAATTTTGACCCATTTACACCAAGTCCAGAACCGTTGGTGCTATCGACATGGGGTCTTCACCAGGGTGTCCGGAGCACCCCGAAACCCCCCCGTAGACACCACTTTCATCCCTCTACGACACTTACTTTCCCAGTTATTCCATTTTATTCCGTCAAATTCTGGCTATTACCCCCTAACCTAACCCTAACCCTAACCCTAACCCTAACCCTAACCCCCCCTAACCCTAACCCCTAACCCCCCCTAACCCTAACCCTAACCCTAACCCTAACCCTACCCTAACCCTAACCCTAACCCTAACCCCTAACCCCTAACCCCCTAACCCTAACCCTAACCCTAACCCCTAACCCTAACCCTAACCCTAACCCTAACCCCCTAACCCCCTAACCCCTAACCCTAACCCTAACCCCCTACCAGCTTGCTGGTGGCCTGTTCCTTACTTAACACCTAACCAGCCAGTGCCTCGTGGGGTTGGGGGTGCCCCTGCCCTATAACAAATCCTAACCCTAACCAGGGGGGTCCCTATAAAAAACAAAAAACAATTAAGACAAGAAAGACAAGAGAGTCAAAGAAAAGCAGAAAGAAAGACATGAAGTCACGTAAAGACAGAAAAAGTAAAAAGAGAAGCCACGTATAACAAACACAGAAAGAGAAAAACAAAGAGAATATGAACAACAAAGGACGGGATGTCAAACCAAGCAGGGGGTGCCATGAAAACAAAAAGAGAACTTAAAGACAAGAGACAGACAAAGAAAAAACAAGTACGTGAAATAGGACGGGATGTCAAACCAAGTAGGGGGTGCCATAGAAACAAAGAGAAAATGAAGAGAAATATAAAGATAGAAAAACAAATAAGAGAAGAGGAAAAACAAATAAGAGAAACAGAAAAACAAATAAGAGGGGAAGAAAAACAAATAAGAGAAACAGAAAAACAAATAAGAGAAGAGGAAAAACAAATAAGAGGAACAGAAAAACAAGTAAGAGAAACAGAAAAACAAGTAAGAGAAAGAGAGAAACAGAAAAACAAGTGAGAAACTAAGAAAGAAAGTTTGAAAGAAACACAAACAGAAAACCTAAAAGTGGGAGGAGACAAACACAAGTATAAAAGCCAAGAGAGGCACACAGAGAACAAACAGACAGAAACATATTGGGCCAGCCTGAGGAAGGCGAAAATACGCCGAAACGTCGCGAAGGCCCAATAAAGTGCACTGAACCCAAGATATGGGTAATTTTTTGAACCAGGGCAGGGACACCACCACCCAGCCCCATCGATGGCCCGTGCATGCCAGGCTACCAGCTTGCTGGTGGCCTGTTCCTTACTTAACACCTAACCAGCCAGTGCCTCGTGGGGTTGGGGGTGCCCCTGCCCTATAACAAATCCTAACCCTAACCAGGGGGGTCCCTATAAAAAACAAAAAACAATTAAGACAAGAAAGACAAGAGAGTCAAAGAAAAGCAGAAAGAAAGACATGAAGTCACGTAAAGACAGAAAAAGTAAAAAGAGAAGCCACGTATAACAAACACAGAAAGAGAAAAACAAAGAGAATATGAACAACAAAGGACGGGATGTCAAACCAAGCAGGGGGTGCCATGAAAACAAAAAGAGAACTTAAAGACAAGAGACAGACAAAGAAAAAACAAGTACGTGAAATAGGACGGGATGTCAAACCAAGTAGGGGGTGCCATAGAAACAAAGAGAAAATGAAGAGAAATATAAAGATAGAAAAACAAATAAGAGAAGAGGAAAAACAAATAAGAGAAACAGAAAAACAAATAAGAGGGGAAGAAAAACAAATAAGAGAAACAGAAAAACAAATAAGAGAAGAGGAAAAACAAATAAGAGGAACAGAAAAACAAGTAAGAGAAACAGAAAAACAAGTAAGAGAAAGAGAGAAACAGAAAAACAAGTGAGAAACTAAGAAAGAAAGTTTGAAAGAAACACAAACAGAAAACCTAAAAGTGGGAGGAGACAAACACAAGTATAAAAGCCAAGAGAGGCACACAGAGAACAAACAGACAGAAACATATTGGGCCAGCCTGAGGAAGGCGAAAATACGCCGAAACGTCGCGAAGGCCCAATAAAGTGCACTGAACCCAAGATATGGGTAATTTTTTGAACCAGGGCAGGGACACCACCACCCAGCCCCATCGATGGCCCGTGCATGCCAGGCTACCAGCTTGCTGGTGGCCTGTTCCTTACTTAACACCTAACCCTAACCCTAACCCTAACCCCTAACCCTAACCCCCTAACCCCTAACCCCTAACCCCTAACCCCTAACCCTAACCAGGGGGGTCCCCTAAAAAACACAGAAAAACCTAGAACACAAAGACAAAGAGTCACGTAAAAAACCAAGTAGGAAACAAGGAAAGGACATAAAAGGAAGGGGGTGCCAAAATCATAAACATGAATAAAGATCAAAGGACGGGATGTCAAAACAGCAGGGGGTGCCATGAAAAATAATAATAAATGAAGAAAAGTAGACAAAGAGAAAGTCATGAAAAAGAAACAGAGAAAGAAAAGTAAGAAACAAAGATAAAGAGAAAAAACATAAGTACAGTAAGACAAAGAAGTCACGAAAAGAGAAAAACAGTAAGAAAAGCAGTAAGAAACGTAAGACAAGAAAGTCACGTAAAGAGAAAAACAAAGAAAAACAAGTAAGACAAAGAAGTCACGTAAAGAGAAAAACAGTAAGAAAAACAGTAAGAAACGTAAGACAAGAAAGTCACGTAAAGAGAAAAACAAAGAAAAACAAGTAAGACAAGGAAGTCAGTAAGAAAAATAGTAAGGCAAGAAAGTCACATAAAGAGAAAAACAGAAAAAACAAGTAAGAAACACAAGTTGGAAACCCAAGAGTGGGAGGAGCCAAGAAAGAGTATAAAAGCCAAGAGAGGCACAGACAAGACAGAAGTCAAACAGACACAAGAGAACACACATTGGGCCAGCCTGAAGAAGGCACAGATATGCCGAAACGTCGCGAGGGCCCAATGATGTACAATGCGCATACACCCAAGATGGGTAATTTTTTGAAACAGGGCAGGGGTATCACCACCCGGCCCCATCGATGGCCCGTGCACCTCAGGCTGCCAGCTTGCTGGTGGCCTGATTCTTTTCTAACACCTAACCAGCCAGTGCCTCGTGGGGTTGGGGATGCCCCTGCCCAAAACCCAAGACCCTAACCCTAACCAGGGGGGTCCCCTAAAAAACACAGAAAAACCTAGAACACAAAGACAAAGAGTCACGTAAAAAACCAAGTAGGAAACAAGGAAAGGACATAAAAGGAAGGGGGTGCCAAAATCATAAACATGAATAAAGATCAAAGGACGGGATGTCAAAACAGCAGGGGGTGCCATGAAAAATAATAATAAATGAAGAAAAGTAGACAAAGAGAAAGTCATGAAAAAGAAACAGAGAAAGAAAAGTAAGAAACAAAGATAAAGAGAAAAAACATAAGTACAGTAAGACAAAGAAGTCACGTAAAGAGAAAAACAGTAAGAAAAACAGTAAGAAACGTAAGACAAGAAAGTCACGTAAAGAGAAAAACAAAGAAAAACAAGTAAGACAAGGAAGTCAGTAAGAAAAATAGTAAGGCAAGAAAGTCACATAAAGAGAAAAACAGAAAAAACAAGTAAGAAACACAAGTTGGAAACCCAAGAGTGGGAGGAGCCAAGAAAGAGTATAAAAGCCAAGAGAGGCACAGACAAGACAGAAGTCAAACAGACACAAGAGAACACACATTGGGCCAGCCTGAAGAAGGCACAGATATGCCGAAACGTCGCGAGGGCCCAATGATGTACAATGCGCATACACCCAAGATGGGTAATTTTTTGAAACAGGGCAGGGGTATCACCACCCGGCCCCATCGATGGCCCGTGCACCTCAGGCTGCCAGCTTGCTGGTGGCCTGATTCTTTTCTAACACCTAACCAGCCAGTGCCTCGTGGGGTTGGGGATGCCCCTGCCCAAAACCCAAGACCCTAACCCTAACCAGGGGGGTCCCCTAAAAAACACAGAAAAACCTAGAACACAAAGACAAAGAGTCACGTAAAAAACCAAGTAGGAAACAAGGAAAGGACATAAAAGGAAGGGGGTGCCAAAATCATAAACATGAATAAAGATCAAAGGACGGGATGTCAAAACAGCAGGGGGTGCCATGAAAAATAATAATAAATGAAGAAAAGTAGACAAAGAGAAAGTCATGAAAAAGAAACAGAGAAAGAAAAGTAAGAAACAAAGATAAAGAGAAAAAACATAAGTACAGTAAGACAAAGAAGTCACGAAAAGAGAAAAACAGTAAGAAAAGCAGTAAGAAACGTAAGACAAGAAAGTCACGTAAAGAGAAAAACAAAGAAAAACAAGTAAGACAAAGAAGTCACGTAAAGAGAAAAACAGTAAGAAAAACAGTAAGAAACGTAAGACAAGAAAGTCACGTAAAGAGAAAAACAAAGAAAAACAAGTAAGACAAGGAAGTCAGTAAGAAAAATAGTAAGGCAAGAAAGTCACATAAAGAGAAAAACAGAAAAAACAAGTAAGAAACACAAGTTGGAAACCCAAGAGTGGGAGGAGCCAAGAAAGAGTATAAAAGCCAAGAGAGGCACAGACAAGACAGAAGTCAAACAGACACAAGAGAACACACATTGGGCCAGCCTGAAGAAGGCACAGATATGCCGAAACGTCGCGAGGGCCCAATGATGTACAATGCGCATACACCCAAGATGGGTAATTTTTTGAAACAGGGCAGGGGTATCACCACCCGGCCCCATCGATGGCCCGTGCACCTCAGGCTGCCAGCTTGCTGGTGGCCTGATTCTTTTCTAACACCTAACCAGCCAGTGCCTCGTGGGGTTGGGGATGCCCCTGCCCAAAACCCAAGACCCTAACCCTAACCAGGGGGGTCCCCTAAAAAACACAGAAAAACCTAGAACACAAAGACAAAGAGTCACGTAAAAAACCAAGTAGGAAACAAGGAAAGGACATAAAAGGAAGGGGGTGCCAAAATCATAAACATGAATAAAGATCAAAGGACGGGATGTCAAAACAGCAGGGGGTGCCATGAAAAATAATAATAAATGAAGAAAAGTAGACAAAGAGAAAGTCATGAAAAAGAAACAGAGAAAGAAAAGTAAGAAACAAAGATAAAGAGAAAAAACATAAGTACAGTAAGACAAAGAAGTCACGAAAAGAGAAAAACAGTAAGAAAAGCAGTAAGAAACGTAAGACAAGAAAGTCACGTAAAGAGAAAAACAAAGAAAAACAAGTAAGACAAAGAAGTCACGTAAAGAGAAAAACAGTAAGAAAAACAGTAAGAAACGTAAGACAAGAAAGTCACGTAAAGAGAAAAACAAAGAAAAACAAGTAAGACAAGGAAGTCAGTAAGAAAAATAGTAAGGCAAGAAAGTCACATAAAGAGAAAAACAGAAAAAACAAGTAAGAAACACAAGTTGGAAACCCAAGAGTGGGAGGAGCCAAGAAAGAGTATAAAAGCCAAGAGAGGCACAGACAAGACAGAAGTCAAACAGACACAAGAGAACACACATTGGGCCAGCCTGAAGAAGGCACAGATATGCCGAAACGTCGCGAGGGCCCAATGATGTACAATGCGCATACACCCAAGATGGGTAATTTTTTGAAACAGGGCAGGGGTATCACCACCCGGCCCCATCGATGGCCCGTGCACCTCAGGCTGCCAGCTTGCTGGTGGCCTGATTCTTTTCTAACACCTAACCAGCCAGTGCCTCGTGGGGTTGGGGATGCCCCTGCCCAAAACCCAAGACCCTAACCCTAACCAGGGGGGTCCCCTAAAAAACACAGAAAAACCTAGAACACAAAGACAAAGAGTCACGTAAAAAACCAAGTAGGAAACAAGGAAAGGACATAAAAGGAAGGGGGTGCCAAAATCATAAACATGAATAAAGATCAAAGGACGGGATGTCAAAACAGCAGGGGGTGCCATGAAAAATAATAATAAATGAAGAAAAGTAGACAAAGAGAAAGTCATGAAAAAGAAACAGAGAAAGAAAAGTAAGAAACAAAGATAAAGAGAAAAAACATAAGTACAGTAAGACAAAGAAGTCACGAAAAGAGAAAAACAGTAAGAAAAGCAGTAAGAAACGTAAGACAAGAAAGTCACGTAAAGAGAAAAACAAAGAAAAACAAGTAAGACAAAGAAGTCACGTAAAGAGAAAAACAGTAAGAAAAACAGTAAGAAACGTAAGACAAGAAAGTCACGTAAAGAGAAAAACAAAGAAAAACAAGTAAGACAAGGAAGTCAGTAAGAAAAATAGTAAGGCAAGAAAGTCACATAAAGAGAAAAACAGAAAAAACAAGTAAGAAACACAAGTTGGAAACCCAAGAGTGGGAGGAGCCAAGAAAGAGTATAAAAGCCAAGAGAGGCACAGACAAGACAGAAGTCAAACAGACACAAGAGAACACACATTGGGCCAGCCTGAAGAAGGCACAGATATGCCGAAACGTCGCGAGGGCCCAATGATGTACAATGCGCATACACCCAAGATGGGTAATTTTTTGAAACAGGGCAGGGGTATCACCACCCGGCCCCATCGATGGCCCGTGCACCTCAGGCTGCCAGCTTGCTGGTGGCCTGATTCTTTTCTAACACCTAACCAGCCAGTGCCTCGTGGGGTTGGGGATGCCCCTGCCCAAAACCCAAGACCCTAACCCTAACCAGGGGGGTCCCCTAAAAAACACAGAAAAACCTAGAACACAAAGACAAAGAGTCACGTAAAAAACCAAGTAGGAAACAAGGAAAGGACATAAAAGGAAGGGGGTGCCAAAATCATAAACATGAATAAAGATCAAAGGACGGGATGTCAAAACAGCAGGGGGTGCCATGAAAAATAATAATAAATGAAGAAAAGTAGACAAAGAGAAAGTCATGAAAAAGAAACAGAGAAAGAAAAGTAAGAAACAAAGATAAAGAGAAAAAACATAAGTACAGTAAGACAAAGAAGTCACGAAAAGAGAAAAACAGTAAGAAAAGCAGTAAGAAACGTAAGACAAGAAAGTCACGTAAAGAGAAAAACAAAGAAAAACAAGTAAGACAAAGAAGTCACGTAAAGAGAAAAACAGTAAGAAAAACAGTAAGAAACGTAAGACAAGAAAGTCACGTAAAGAGAAAAACAAAGAAAAACAAGTAAGACAAGGAAGTCAGTAAGAAAAATAGTAAGGCAAGAAAGTCACATAAAGAGAAAAACAGAAAAAACAAGTAAGAAACACAAGTTGGAAACCCAAGAGTGGGAGGAGCCAAGAAAGAGTATAAAAGCCAAGAGAGGCACAGACAAGACAGAAGTCAAACAGACACAAGAGAACACACATTGGGCCAGCCTGAAGAAGGCACAGATATGCCGAAACGTCGCGAGGGCCCAATGATGTACAATGCGCATACACCCAAGATGGGTAATTTTTTGAAACAGGGCAGGGGTATCACCACCCGGCCCCATCGATGGCCCGTGCACCTCAGGCTGCCAGCTTGCTGGTGGCCTGATTCTTTTCTAACACCTAACCAGCCAGTGCCTCGTGGGGTTGGGGATGCCCCTGCCCAAAACCCAAGACCCTAACCCTAACCAGGGGGGTCCCCTAAAAAACACAGAAAAACCTAGAACACAAAGACAAAGAGTCACGTAAAAAACCAAGTAGGAAACAAGGAAAGGACATAAAAGGAAGGGGGTGCCAAAATCATAAACATGAATAAAGATCAAAGGACGGGATGTCAAAACAGCAGGGGGTGCCATGAAAAATAATAATAAATGAAGAAAAGTAGACAAAGAGAAAGTCATGAAAAAGAAACAGAGAAAGAAAAGTAAGAAACAAAGATAAAGAGAAAAAACATAAGTACAGTAAGACAAAGAAGTCACGAAAAGAGAAAAACAGTAAGAAAAGCAGTAAGAAACGTAAGACAAGAAAGTCACGTAAAGAGAAAAACAAAGAAAAACAAGTAAGACAAAGAAGTCACGTAAAGAGAAAAACAGTAAGAAAAACAGTAAGAAACGTAAGACAAGAAAGTCACGTAAAGAGAAAAACAAAGAAAAACAAGTAAGACAAGGAAGTCAGTAAGAAAAATAGTAAGGCAAGAAAGTCACATAAAGAGAAAAACAGAAAAAACAAGTAAGAAACACAAGTTGGAAACCCAAGAGTGGGAGGAGCCAAGAAAGAGTATAAAAGCCAAGAGAGGCACAGACAAGACAGAAGTCAAACAGACACAAGAGAACACACATTGGGCCAGCCTGAAGAAGGCACAGATATGCCGAAACGTCGCGAGGGCCCAATGATGTACAATGCGCATACACCCAAGATGGGTAATTTTTTGAAACAGGGCAGGGGTATCACCACCCGGCCCCATCGATGGCCCGTGCACCTCAGGCTGCCAGCTTGCTGGTGGCCTGATTCTTTTCTAACACCTAACCCTAACCCTAACCCCTAACCCCTAACCCTAACCCTAACCCTAACCCTAACCCTAACCCCCACACTGAATCCTAACCCTAACCAATTTGGCCCTAATCCCACCCACTTGAATACTAATTTGTCCCAAAACCCTTAAAAAATAAGCCCCAACCCATATTCTGGCCCTAACCCTAACCACTCCATTAATCTGGCCCTAACCCTAACCTAATTAACCAAAACCCTTAAAAAATGAGCCCCAACCCATATTCTGGCCCTAACCCTAACCACTCCATTAATCTGGCCCTAACCCTAACCTAATTAACCTTAATCTGGCCCCAACCCTATTCCTTACTTTAGCCCCAACCCACGTGACAAACCCTAACCACTTGATGTTCTGGCCTTAACCCTAATTAATTGGGTTCATAATTCATAATTAAATGTTTTTTGATTTGGCCCTAACCCTAATTACTGGATAAAAATTATTTACAATTAATTAAAAACACTCAATTCATGACTTACAAAAAAATACTACATACACAATAATAAAAAAATACAGTAGACATGGTTAAAGGTGGTTAAAAAATTGTTTCTATGATTATAAATTATTTACAGGGTTAAAAAATTAAAATCTTTCTAAAAATATGTTTTTGCCAGTGAGGAGTGATTAAAAAATACATTTGTGAAAATTCTATTCGAAAAACTAAAAGCGAAAAGGTAAAAACACTAATTTGGCTTTCTAAAACTAAATTCGAACTGAAAAAAAGTGGGAGGGTATAAATAGAAGGGGATGGCACTCGCTGCTCATTTCATTCCAAGACATCGGACAGAGCAGACCTCTGAGAGCAAGCCTGTTTCCCGTTTCTTTTTGTGTGTGCCTGGCCTGAAGAAGACCTTCACAGGTCGAAACGTTGCCACATAGGCACACAAATTCATTTATTTGGCCTATTACGATTTGATTTCTTTTTTCTTTAATAACTAAAAGGTTTTTTTCAAAACCAATTCATTTTTTTATTTTATTTCTTTAAAAATTTAAGTTAAAAATTACATATTTAAGTTAAAGCTTTAAAAATTTACTTTAAAAATTTAATTTAAACTTTGGTAGGAAAACCAATTAAAAAAAACACTCGCCTCCATCCAACTCACCATGGTTGGATGGACTTCTGACTGGACCCTGGTGCGCCATGGCGGACGCCGTGGACAATCCAAGGTCCAGGCCCCTTACCGAGGGATGGCCCGTGCACCGCCCGCCTCCAATTGGAGGAGGGGCCCAAACACTCATCCTAACCCTAACCCCTAACCCCCTAACCCCTAACCCCTAACCCTAACCCTAACCCCCTAACCCCCTAACCCTAACCCTAACCCTAACCCTAACCCCCCTAACCCCTAACCCTAACCCTACCCTAACCCTAACCCCCTAACCCTAACCCCCCTACCCTATCTGAAGGTAAATTAAGCCCCACCCAAACACTGAATCCTAACCCTAACCAATTTGGCCCTAATCCCACCCACTTGAATACTAATTTGTCCCAAAACCCTTAAAAAATAAGCCCCAACCCATATTCTGGCCCTAACCCTAACCACTCCATTAATCTGGCCCTAACCCTAACCTAATTAACCAAAACCCTTAAAAAATGAGCCCCAACCCATATTCTGGCCCTAACCCTAACCACTCCATTAATCTGGCCCTAACCCTAACCTAATTAACCTTAATCTGGCCCCAACCCTATTCCTTACTTTAGCCCCAACCCACGTGACAAACCCTAACCACTTGATGTTCTGGCCTTAACCCTAATTAATTGGGTTCATAATTCATAATTAAATGTTTTTTGATTTGGCCCTAACCCTAATTACTGGATAAAAATTATTTACAATTAATTAAAAACACTCAATTCATGACTTACAAAAAAATACTACATACACAATAATAAAAAAATACAGTAGACATGGTTAAAGGTGGTTAAAAAATTGTTTCTATGATTATAAATTATTTACAGGGTTAAAAAATTAAAATCTTTCTAAAAATATGTTTTTGCCAGTGAGGAGTGATTAAAAAATACATTTGTGAAAATTCTATTCGAAAAACTAAAAGCGAAAAGGTAAAAACACTAATTTGGCTTTCTAAAACTAAATTCGAACTGAAAAAAAGTGGGAGGGTATAAATAGAAGGGGATGGCACTCGCTGCTCATTTCATTCCAAGACATCGGACAGAGCAGACCTCTGAGAGCAAGCCTGTTTCCCGTTTCTTTTTGTGTGTGCCTGGCCTGAAGAAGACCTTCACAGGTCGAAACGTTAAAAGCCACATAGGCACACAAATTCATTTATTTGGCCTATTACGATTTGATTTCTTTTTTCTTTAATAACTAAAAGGTTTTTTTCAAAACCAATTCATTTTTTTATTTTATTTCTTTAAAAATTTAAGTTAAAAATTACATATTTAAGTTAAAGCTTTAAAAATTTACTTTAAAAATTTAATTTAAACTTTGGTAGGAAAACCAATTAAAAAAAACACTCGCCTCCATCCAACTCACCATGGTTGGATGGACTTCTGACTGGACCCTGGTGCGCCATGGCGGACGCCGTGGACAATCCAAGGTCCAGGCCCCTTACCGAGGGATGGCCCGTGCACCGCCCGCCTCCAATTGGAGGAGGGGCCCAAACACTCATCCTAACCCTAACCCCTAACCCTAACCCCCCCTAACCCTAACCCCTAACCCTAACCCTAACCCTAACCCTAACCCCTAACCCTAACCCTAACCCTAACCCTAACCCCTAACCCCCTAACCCTAACCCTAACCCTAACCCTAACCCTAACCCTATATGTTTCAGTTTTCTGTGTAGGACAGTGGAGGAGAACCCCACCCCTGAAACCGGCCCTTAACCTAACCTCAGTGGACCCCATGCAGGAGGTAAATTTGGCCCTAAACCTAACCGTATTTACCCCTATGCAAAAGTCAACCCCAGACCTAAACCTAACCATCCAATTAGCTTATTGGCTATTCCCCTTACCCCTAAAACAGGCCCTAATCCTAACCTCAGTGGGCCCAACATAAGGAACAATTTCGGCCCTTAACTTAACCTCAGTGGGGTCCATACCACCTTAAACCTTTTTCACACAAACTCACCTTAAACTCCATTTGAAGTGTACTTTGGGGGCTCCTGAACGTCTGAGAGGAGAACAGGTGTGGTCTGTGCATTGGAGCCCGGCCCCCTTCGGGGACCGGACTCCCAAATTTGTTTTCCCCTAACCGGCCCGTGCCGCCTGTACGCTCACTTGGGTGTCTCCGGGGCCCCCCGTGGCTATGCCCTAATGGGAAGAGAGAGAAACACTCACTTGTGCATTGTGTATATATTTCTCTATATTTTATAAAAAAACTGTGTGAATGTCAGAGGTCATAAGGTCAGAACAACAAATATATACTGAGGGATACCGCATACTCATGTTTTGTAATTGAAACCACTACTGCCTTCTTAATCCCTTTGTGGAGGGCATTGGACCCTCACAGATCTATTGTTGTGGATTATTAACAGGCAGTGTGCCATATCAATACTATGTACACTCACTGGGACTTTTCACTGCCTGTTTGAATTCATTTTATGTACATAAGGTTCATTACCAATCTGAAACTGCTTTTCCTTGAATGAGAGACATGACAGGACATTGAACTGCATTATATTATAGTATATTGTATATTGAATGTATATTGAACAACTGTACATGTTAAAAAGACTGAGTCCGGCCATTTTCCACACCCATGTTCCGGGATGGGAATCTGCAACATGTTCACGGACATGTCGGCTTTCCAGAGGTCCACGAAAGCAGCATGTTCACTGACATGTCAGTTTTCCAGAGGTCCGTGAAAGCAGCATTCATGGGCGTGACCAATCAGAGCCCCGATCGGACTGACACTGCGGGCCACACCAATGGGTGGACTGCTGACTGTTTCAAAAAATGCCCGGGTACCCTAGTCATTCTGGGAAGTGTTGTCCGATCCACACACAACCTGTATGAACGTTTCTGGTACGACACACAATCTGCACCGGACGCTATTATATGGACTTTTTTGCTTCTTTTACAAGCCAGCCTGAAGAAGGTTTATCACAAACCGAAACGTCGCGACATTGGCTTGATCTGTATGTATGTATTTTCTGATTTTTTGAGTTTGAGCAATAATAAAACGCTCAGTAACCATAAGTCAGCAGTACGAGTGATCCGTTAGCACAGAACCAAATAGCATTAGCAGCACGGTCAAAAGTGACCACACGACACTGCTAAGGACATCAGTGGACACAACCATGCCCACATTTGCTACGGATGAACAGTGGACCGTGGTTCGGCGGCGCGGGGACCGGAGAGGAGACCGCGGCTGGACGGGCAGACGCAGATCGCCCCGACGGAACATTTCTCCCTCTCGGGCCAGCCGGAGGACTTATGCATCGGCTGTGAGAGGTGAGCACCGCTACGGTGAATCCGATCTCTTTCACGCATCACACCGAGGCCGAATGAGAGAACAACCGACGATAGACCGCTATGCAGCCCGACAAGAAAACGGGACCGGACGGGACCGACGACTTGAACAGAGAACAACCCAGGACAATTGGGACCGGAGAGGAGATCGCGGCTGGGCGTCTGGGGCAGGCAGAGACAGATCGCCACGACGGAACATTTCTCCGCCTCGAGACAACCGGAGAACTTATGCATCGGTGGTGAGAGGTGAACGCCGCTACGACGAACCAGATCTCCTTCACGCACCTCAGCGGAGCCGAATGAGAGAACGACCAGCGACAGACCACTACACAGCCCGACAGGCAAGTTGGACCGGACGGGACCGGCGATTTCAACAGATGACAGCTCAGGACAATTGGGATCAGAGAGGAAATGACGGCTGGACGACTGGGGCGAACAGACGCAGATCACCCCGGCGTAACAGCTTTCCATCTCGGGATAACCGGAGGATGTATGCATCGGTCGGGAGAGGTGAGCACCGCTACGATGAACCAGATCCCTTTTACGCACCACAGCGGAACCGGAGAAGAGAGCAACCGGCAACAGACCGCCACGCAGCCCGGCAGAATAATCGGGCCGGACGGGACCGCCGATTTGAACAGAGAACAACTCAGAACAATCGGTACGTAAAACCCACCCGAACTGAACGAGCTGGACCCCCTGCTAACAAAATATTATCAGATGACCCTGACTTTTCTATGAAGGTTCGCATTATGCACAGACTAATTAAAGCGGTACACCATCTGAAATATGTGGCAGGTGATAATGGTCCTCCCTCTCTGAACAAAATAACCCAAAATCTAATGACTGTGATTAAACCAGCCATCCCAAACAAAATGACACAAAACAAGATTGAGGCAAATGCGAAAAACTGGGCACATACAGCCATTTTAATCCTTCGTGAGCACTACACTCAGAGCATAGAGAAGGAAATTAAGACACTCTCTGAGTTCCCTATACAGGATTGGGGGGGCCCATTCGAGATAGCAACGTCCTGGGCCAAGAGGAACCTGGGCCGTCGCCTGCAACCAGAATCCCTGGAGCAGGCCCGAGCAGAGATCATGGTGAAGATGGCTGAGCTCAGAGCAGCCACTGAAACGGTGGAGATGACTACTCCTAGCGAACCCGTGAGACAGCCACAGGGGAATGAGAGAATGGGCCAGCTGGACATCATTGGACCCCTTACTGAGGTAACAGAACAAACTGTTTCGCACACACAACGCACCAAACCTCAGACCGGGGCCGGCCGCAGTATAACCATTTCTGCACAGGTCCATGAGCCACCGGCCACAATCACCACATCCAAGACGACATCTGCAACAATGACAGACCACGTCACTGGAGATTGGTCACCCTTTTCTGAGAGGGAGCAGGAAAAAGAGAGCGAACCGACACTCACCGCTCCTCCAGAGACTCCACAAATGTCAGAACCCGCTCCGGCGGCGCCGAGGGACCAGAGAGTGAAAGGGACCGTCGTCACATCCCAAGAGACTCCAATCCAGGAGTTTTCACCTTCTCCTCTCTCTCCCCCCATCCAACCACCACAACCTGTGGAGGAGATGAACACTGAGGTGCTTGACCTCACACAGGGGGAATCCACCCCCCAAAAGACAAAGCAAAATAACACAGCTACAGTGACTGAACCACAACGAGTGACTCACCCGGGCCCACGTCGCAGCGACGTAGACAGGCTAAACTCCTGCGTACAGACTCAACTCCAAATGAGAATAACAGAGGAACCGTCTCCATCGTCTTCTCCTCCTTCACCAGCCTCATCAGAACAGCAGGTGCGGACCCCAACAAGACATCCCAACACCCGCAAGAAACTGAAAGACTGGCATCTACACATCAAGGAGCCTTGGATCATCGTCGGCGATTCCAACGTCAGCAGACTTCCTCCCTTTGCAGATGACAGCCTGCAGATCGACAGCTTCCCGGGAGCCAAATGGTGGCATGCTGAGAACCTGCTGGAGAGAGCCACCACTGACACATCAGTGACAACACTGGTCCTGTCCTTTGGAATTAACAATAGATCACAAAGAGACAAAAATGTGCCAATACTGGAGCTGAAAAGGGCACTGAGAGCAGCTCGAGAAAAGTTCCCTGAAGCTGACATTTTTGTGCCTGAAATTAACTTTTCTTCTGCCCTTCCTCAGGTAGAACAAGACACATTACTGCACCTGAATGCTTTCATTTCAGGCTTAAAGAACCACATCCCAGCTCTCACTCCAGACATTTTCACCACAGAAGGTGACGACATTCATTGGTCACGTGGTACATCTGAAGCCATGCTACAACACTGGGAGATGTACCTAAACGGACAATCCCCATAAGCCCTGTACATTGGGGGGGGGGGTGAGTGATAATGAAAAGAATGTAATTGATGGTGTGATGAACTTGTCTAAAACATTTCAACCTACCACTGCTCAGAGGACCCTGTTAAATAGAGGCCTTACCTTTATACCGACGAAAGGCTACAATAGAAATTTACGACTACAGTGTAAATATGACATCCAACAGTATCACAGACGGGTTAAATTGGCCATATTTTATAGAGATAAGACCAATTCGGAACCACGGCCTTTCACTCCAAAATCGGACTGGTCTCCGCCCATTGGTCAGCTTCCACCACAGGTACTGACCTTGGTGAAAGCGGACCACGAATACTTCCAGAACCAATTCCGTATAGACCACATTAAACCCAATTTAACATCAGAGGAAACAAAAGCGCTAACGGAATTGAAAACGAACAAACAAATCATCATAAAACCGGCAGACAAAGGTAGTGCTGTGGTTATTCTCGACAGAGAACAATATCTGGAGGAGGGCTACAGGCAACTTAATGATAAAACATATTATAAAAAATTAAAAAAACCCATCTATTTAGAAACAATGCCAATAGTGGAGAAAATTATTAATAATCTACATCAAAAGAAATTCATCAACATTAAGCAAAGGAACTATTTACTCGGGTCCTCTGAACCACGGGGAAGACTCTTTTATATGCTTCCAAAAATCCATAAGGAGCCCACTAAGTGGAGTATTCCTTTCCAGGTCCCTCCAGGTAGACCTATTGTCTCGGACTGTGACAGTGAGACATATTACACAGCCGAATACTTGGACCATTTTCTGAATCCCTTGTCCACAAGACACGCAAGCTATATAAAGGACACGTATGACTTTGTTGAGAAAGTCAAACAAATAGAGGTGCCCGTTGACTCTTTTCTGTTCTCCATGGATATTGATAGTCTTTATACAAACATAGACATCGGGGAGGGAATCAACTCCATTAGGAGAATTTTCCAAAAATATCCAAATAAGAAGAGACCAGATAAAGAACTGTTACAGCTATTGGAAATCAATCTGATGAGGAATGATTTTGAGTTTAACGGAGACTTCTATTTGCAGATAAAGGGGACTGCCATGGGGAAAAAGTTTGCACCGGCGTATGCCAACATTTTTATGGCAGAGTGGGAAACCTTGGCCCTTAATAAGTGTGTGAAAAAACCACTGCACTATTACCGATTCTTAGATGACATCTGGGGTATTTGGCAACATTCAGAGCAGGATTTTGAAGTGTTTTTGAGGACTCTTAATGACCACAATGCTTCCATTAAACTAAAATCAACCATCAACAAAACCTCAATTGACTTTTTAGATACAACCACATTCAAGGGCCCCAATTTCCTTAATGACCAGAAATTGGATATAAAAGTTTTTTTCAAGCCCACAGACACACATGCCCTTCTGTTCAAAACGAGCCTGCATCCTAAACACACATTTGCTGGCATAATCAAGTCCCAATTGCTCAGATTCCACCGAATCTGCACGCAGCGGACTGATTTTGATAAAGCAGTCAAAATCCTATTCTCAGCACTCTCCACTAGGGGGTATTCTCGCTCCTTCTTAAGACAGTGCTTCAACTCTTACCTGCAAATTAAACCCATTGATGTCTCTCCTCTCCTCCCACTGATTGTCACATATGCCCCCTCCACCTGCAAAATGGTCAGAGTCATCAAGAACAATTTCCAGAAATTTGCTCAGGATACACAATTGCTACAAGATCATAAGGTAATTGCAGCCTTCAGGAGAAATAAAAACTTACATGATCTCCTGATTAAAGCAAAGGTTCCGCCTCTCTCTGAGCCTAGACGCAGAGACCAGGGGCAATTTTTCCAGCACCGTAAATGGTTGCGCAGTCGTTTTAATGGCAATGTTTTTTTGTCTTTGTGCAAAGGTACCCCAAGGTCCAAAAATTGTGTGTACTTGATCAGCTGTAAGAAGTGTGGAATCCAATATGTGGGTGAAACGGGAAACACACTCTTAACTAGATTCACTCAGCACAGGTATAACATTCTACATAAAAAGAACACTCACACATACCTGGTAAAACACTTTTTGTCACACGGCTGGGACTCTGTTACAGCAACTGTAATCCAGCTCAATCCGAGGTGGACACCACAGCTGAGGAGGAGAGCTGAAAAGACCTGGATAGCCAAATTAGACACGGTTCACCCAAGAGGCCTCAATGAAAAGGGATTTAGGTGAACCAAACCCAAGACATTGTGTATAGTTGTTATTGTTGCTCTCATGTTTACATTCTTGTGCTTGAGGAGATATGTTTCAGTTTTCTGTGTAGGACAGTGGAGGAGAACCCCACCCCTGAAACCGGCCCTTAACCTAACCTCAGTGGACCCCATGCAGGAGGTAAATTTGGCCCTAAACCTAACCGTATTTACCCCTATGCAAAAGTCAACCCCAGACCTAAACCTAACCATCCAATTAGCTTATTGGCTATTCCCCTTACCCCTAAAACAGGCCCTAATCCTAACCTCAGTGGGCCCAACATAAGGAACAATTTCGGCCCTTAACTTAACCTCAGTGGGGTCCATACCACCTTAAACCTTTTTCACACAAACTCACCTTAAACTCCATTTGAAGTGTACTTTGGGGGCTCCTGAACGTCTGAGAGGAGAACAGGTGTGGTCTGTGCATTGGAGCCCGGCCCCCTTCGGGGACCGGACTCCCAAATTTGTTTTCCCCTAACCGGCCCGTGCCGCCTGTACGCTCACTTGGGTGTCTCCGGGGCCCCCCGTGGCTATGCCCTAATGGGAAGAGAGAGAAACACTCACTTGTGCATTGTGTATATATTTCTCTATATTTTATAAAAAAACTGTGTGAATGTCAGAGGTCATAAGGTCAGAACAACAAATATATACTGAGGGATACCGCATACTCATGTTTTGTAATTGAAACCACTACTGCCTTCTTAATCCCTTTGTGGAGGGCATTGGACCCTCACAGATCTATTGTTGTGGATTATTAACAGGCAGTGTGCCATATCAATACTATGTACACTCACTGGGACTTTTCACTGCCTGTTTGAATTCATTTTATGTACATAAGGTTCATTACCAATCTGAAACTGCTTTTCCTTGAATGAGAGACATGACAGGACATTGAACTGCATTATATTATAGTATATTGTATATTGAATGTATATTGAACAACTGTACATGTTAAAAAGACTGAGTCCGGCCATTTTCCACACCCATGTTCCGGGATGGGAATCTGCAACATGTTCACGGACATGTCGGCTTTCCAGAGGTCCACGAAAGCAGCATGTTCACTGACATGTCAGTTTTCCAGAGGTCCGTGAAAGCAGCATTCATGGGCGTGACCAATCAGAGCCCCGATCGGACTGACACTGCGGGCCACACCAATGGGTGGACTGCTGACTGTTTCAAAAAATGCCCGGGTACCCTAGTCATTCTGGGAAGTGTTGTCCGATCCACACACAACCTGTATGAACGTTTCTGGTACGACACACAATCTGCACCGGACGCTATTATATGGACTTTTTTGCTTCTTTTACAAGCCAGCCTGAAGAAGGTTTATCACAAACCGAAACGTCGCGACATTGGCTTGATCTGTATGTATGTATTTTCTGATTTTTTGAGTTTGAGCAATAATAAAACGCTCAGTAACCATAAGTCAGCAGTACGAGTGATCCGTTAGCACAGAACCAAATAGCATTAGCAGCACGGTCAAAAGTGACCACACGACACTGCTAAGGACATCAGTGGACACAACCATGCCCACATTTGCTACGGATGAACAGTGGACCGTGGTTCGGCGGCGCGGGGACCGGAGAGGAGACCGCGGCTGGACGGGCAGACGCAGATCGCCCCGACGGAACATTTCTCCCTCTCGGGCCAGCCGGAGGACTTATGCATCGGCTGTGAGAGGTGAGCACCGCTACGGTGAATCCGATCTCTTTCACGCATCACACCGAGGCCGAATGAGAGAACAACCGACGATAGACCGCTATGCAGCCCGACAAGAAAACGGGACCGGACGGGACCGACGACTTGAACAGAGAACAACCCAGGACAATTGGGACCGGAGAGGAGATCGCGGCTGGGCGTCTGGGGCAGGCAGAGACAGATCGCCACGACGGAACATTTCTCCGCCTCGAGACAACCGGAGAACTTATGCATCGGTGGTGAGAGGTGAACGCCGCTACGACGAACCAGATCTCCTTCACGCACCTCAGCGGAGCCGAATGAGAGAACGACCAGCGACAGACCACTACACAGCCCGACAGGCAAGTTGGACCGGACGGGACCGGCGATTTCAACAGATGACAGCTCAGGACAATTGGGATCAGAGAGGAAATGACGGCTGGACGACTGGGGCGAACAGACGCAGATCACCCCGGCGTAACAGCTTTCCATCTCGGGATAACCGGAGGATGTATGCATCGGTCGGGAGAGGTGAGCACCGCTACGATGAACCAGATCCCTTTTACGCACCACAGCGGAACCGGAGAAGAGAGCAACCGGCAACAGACCGCCACGCAGCCCGGCAGAATAATCGGGCCGGACGGGACCGCCGATTTGAACAGAGAACAACTCAGAACAATCGGTACGTAAAACCCACCCGAACTGAACGAGCTGGACCCCCTGCTAACAAAATATTATCAGATGACCCTGACTTTTCTATGAAGGTTCGCATTATGCACAGACTAATTAAAGCGGTACACCATCTGAAATATGTGGCAGGTGATAATGGTCCTCCCTCTCTGAACAAAATAACCCAAAATCTAATGACTGTGATTAAACCAGCCATCCCAAACAAAATGACACAAAACAAGATTGAGGCAAATGCGAAAAACTGGGCACATACAGCCATTTTAATCCTTCGTGAGCACTACACTCAGAGCATAGAGAAGGAAATTAAGACACTCTCTGAGTTCCCTATACAGGATTGGGGGGGCCCATTCGAGATAGCAACGTCCTGGGCCAAGAGGAACCTGGGCCGTCGCCTGCAACCAGAATCCCTGGAGCAGGCCCGAGCAGAGATCATGGTGAAGATGGCTGAGCTCAGAGCAGCCACTGAAACGGTGGAGATGACTACTCCTAGCGAACCCGTGAGACAGCCACAGGGGAATGAGAGAATGGGCCAGCTGGACATCATTGGACCCCTTACTGAGGTAACAGAACAAACTGTTTCGCACACACAACGCACCAAACCTCAGACCGGGGCCGGCCGCAGTATAACCATTTCTGCACAGGTCCATGAGCCACCGGCCACAATCACCACATCCAAGACGACATCTGCAACAATGACAGACCACGTCACTGGAGATTGGTCACCCTTTTCTGAGAGGGAGCAGGAAAAAGAGAGCGAACCGACACTCACCGCTCCTCCAGAGACTCCACAAATGTCAGAACCCGCTCCGGCGGCGCCGAGGGACCAGAGAGTGAAAGGGACCGTCGTCACATCCCAAGAGACTCCAATCCAGGAGTTTTCACCTTCTCCTCTCTCTCCCCCCATCCAACCACCACAACCTGTGGAGGAGATGAACACTGAGGTGCTTGACCTCACACAGGGGGAATCCACCCCCCAAAAGACAAAGCAAAATAACACAGCTACAGTGACTGAACCACAACGAGTGACTCACCCGGGCCCACGTCGCAGCGACGTAGACAGGCTAAACTCCTGCGTACAGACTCAACTCCAAATGAGAATAACAGAGGAACCGTCTCCATCGTCTTCTCCTCCTTCACCAGCCTCATCAGAACAGCAGGTGCGGACCCCAACAAGACATCCCAACACCCGCAAGAAACTGAAAGACTGGCATCTACACATCAAGGAGCCTTGGATCATCGTCGGCGATTCCAACGTCAGCAGACTTCCTCCCTTTGCAGATGACAGCCTGCAGATCGACAGCTTCCCGGGAGCCAAATGGTGGCATGCTGAGAACCTGCTGGAGAGAGCCACCACTGACACATCAGTGACAACACTGGTCCTGTCCTTTGGAATTAACAATAGATCACAAAGAGACAAAAATGTGCCAATACTGGAGCTGAAAAGGGCACTGAGAGCAGCTCGAGAAAAGTTCCCTGAAGCTGACATTTTTGTGCCTGAAATTAACTTTTCTTCTGCCCTTCCTCAGGTAGAACAAGACACATTACTGCACCTGAATGCTTTCATTTCAGGCTTAAAGAACCACATCCCAGCTCTCACTCCAGACATTTTCACCACAGAAGGTGACGACATTCATTGGTCACGTGGTACATCTGAAGCCATGCTACAACACTGGGAGATGTACCTAAACGGACAATCCCCATAAGCCCTGTACATTGGGGGGGGGGGTGAGTGATAATGAAAAGAATGTAATTGATGGTGTGATGAACTTGTCTAAAACATTTCAACCTACCACTGCTCAGAGGACCCTGTTAAATAGAGGCCTTACCTTTATACCGACGAAAGGCTACAATAGAAATTTACGACTACAGTGTAAATATGACATCCAACAGTATCACAGACGGGTTAAATTGGCCATATTTTATAGAGATAAGACCAATTCGGAACCACGGCCTTTCACTCCAAAATCGGACTGGTCTCCGCCCATTGGTCAGCTTCCACCACAGGTACTGACCTTGGTGAAAGCGGACCACGAATACTTCCAGAACCAATTCCGTATAGACCACATTAAACCCAATTTAACATCAGAGGAAACAAAAGCGCTAACGGAATTGAAAACGAACAAACAAATCATCATAAAACCGGCAGACAAAGGTAGTGCTGTGGTTATTCTCGACAGAGAACAATATCTGGAGGAGGGCTACAGGCAACTTAATGATAAAACATATTATAAAAAATTAAAAAAACCCATCTATTTAGAAACAATGCCAATAGTGGAGAAAATTATTAATAATCTACATCAAAAGAAATTCATCAACATTAAGCAAAGGAACTATTTACTCGGGTCCTCTGAACCACGGGGAAGACTCTTTTATATGCTTCCAAAAATCCATAAGGAGCCCACTAAGTGGAGTATTCCTTTCCAGGTCCCTCCAGGTAGACCTATTGTCTCGGACTGTGACAGTGAGACATATTACACAGCCGAATACTTGGACCATTTTCTGAATCCCTTGTCCACAAGACACGCAAGCTATATAAAGGACACGTATGACTTTGTTGAGAAAGTCAAACAAATAGAGGTGCCCGTTGACTCTTTTCTGTTCTCCATGGATATTGATAGTCTTTATACAAACATAGACATCGGGGAGGGAATCAACTCCATTAGGAGAATTTTCCAAAAATATCCAAATAAGAAGAGACCAGATAAAGAACTGTTACAGCTATTGGAAATCAATCTGATGAGGAATGATTTTGAGTTTAACGGAGACTTCTATTTGCAGATAAAGGGGACTGCCATGGGGAAAAAGTTTGCACCGGCGTATGCCAACATTTTTATGGCAGAGTGGGAAACCTTGGCCCTTAATAAGTGTGTGAAAAAACCACTGCACTATTACCGATTCTTAGATGACATCTGGGGTATTTGGCAACATTCAGAGCAGGATTTTGAAGTGTTTTTGAGGACTCTTAATGACCACAATGCTTCCATTAAACTAAAATCAACCATCAACAAAACCTCAATTGACTTTTTAGATACAACCACATTCAAGGGCCCCAATTTCCTTAATGACCAGAAATTGGATATAAAAGTTTTTTTCAAGCCCACAGACACACATGCCCTTCTGTTCAAAACGAGCCTGCATCCTAAACACACATTTGCTGGCATAATCAAGTCCCAATTGCTCAGATTCCACCGAATCTGCACGCAGCGGACTGATTTTGATAAAGCAGTCAAAATCCTATTCTCAGCACTCTCCACTAGGGGGTATTCTCGCTCCTTCTTAAGACAGTGCTTCAACTCTTACCTGCAAATTAAACCCATTGATGTCTCTCCTCTCCTCCCACTGATTGTCACATATGCCCCCTCCACCTGCAAAATGGTCAGAGTCATCAAGAACAATTTCCAGAAATTTGCTCAGGATACACAATTGCTACAAGATCATAAGGTAATTGCAGCCTTCAGGAGAAATAAAAACTTACATGATCTCCTGATTAAAGCAAAGGTTCCGCCTCTCTCTGAGCCTAGACGCAGAGACCAGGGGCAATTTTTCCAGCACCGTAAATGGTTGCGCAGTCGTTTTAATGGCAATGTTTTTTTGTCTTTGTGCAAAGGTACCCCAAGGTCCAAAAATTGTGTGTACTTGATCAGCTGTAAGAAGTGTGGAATCCAATATGTGGGTGAAACGGGAAACACACTCTTAACTAGATTCACTCAGCACAGGTATAACATTCTACATAAAAAGAACACTCACACATACCTGGTAAAACACTTTTTGTCACACGGCTGGGACTCTGTTACAGCAACTGTAATCCAGCTCAATCCGAGGTGGACACCACAGCTGAGGAGGAGAGCTGAAAAGACCTGGATAGCCAAATTAGACACGGTTCACCCAAGAGGCCTCAATGAAAAGGGATTTAGGTGAACCAAACCCAAGACATTGTGTATAGTTGTTATTGTTGCTCTCATGTTTACATTCTTGTGCTTGAGGAGATATGTTTCAGTTTTCTGTGTAGGACAGTGGAGGAGAACCCCACCCCTGAAACCGGCCCTTAACCTAACCTCAGTGGACCCCATGCAGGAGGTAAATTTGGCCCTAAACCTAACCGTATTTACCCCTATGCAAAAGTCAACCCCAGACCTAAACCTAACCATCCAATTAGCTTATTGGCTATTCCCCTTACCCCTAAAACAGGCCCTAATCCTAACCTCAGTGGGCCCAACATAAGGAACAATTTCGGCCCTTAACTTAACCTCAGTGGGGTCCATACCACCTTAAACCTTTTTCACACAAACTCACCTTAAACTCCATTTGAAGTGTACTTTGGGGGCTCCTGAACGTCTGAGAGGAGAACAGGTGTGGTCTGTGCATTGGAGCCCGGCCCCCTTCGGGGACCGGACTCCCAAATTTGTTTTCCCCTAACCCTAACCCTAACCCTAACCCTAACCCCTAACCCTAACCCTTTGCCCCCCTCCCCCCTCCCCTTCTAGCCCTAACCCTAAGGGAAACTTAAAAGCCTACATAAGGAAAAAGAAGCCTACATAAAGAAAAAAAGCCAAGAAAGAGCAGAAACAAAAGGAAAGGATTTACAAGAAGGGGGTGCCATAAAAGAGAAAAAGAAAAATACAGAACATAGGACGGGATGTCTAAAGAGAAGGGGGTGCCATTTACAGAAATAAAGAGAAAGAATAAAGAATAACGGAAAGACAAGAAGTCCCGTAAAACAGAAAAGAAGAGTATAAAAGGCCCAGAGTGGCAGAACTAAACACAGAGAAGATAAAGAGAATAAAGAACTACGGAAAGACAGGAAGTCCCGTAAAGCAGTAAAAGACAGAAAAAAGAAATAAAGAGAAAGAATAAAGAATAACGGAAAGACAAGAAGTCCCGTAAAACAGAAAACAAGAGTAAAGATAAAGAAAAACAGAAAGAATAAAGAACAAGGATAAAGAAAAAAGACAGAATGAAAAAAAAGGGAGAGCTAAAGCAGCCAAAGCTGAGAACAAGAAAAATTTAAGAAAAAGAAAAGTTAAGAAAAACAGAAGTAAAAAACAAGAGTATAAAAGGCCCAGAGTGGCAGACCTAAACACAAAGAGCGGGTGGGCCAGCCTGAGGAAGGCTCAGAGAAGCCGAAACGTCGCGAAGGCCCACCGCAGTGCACTACACCCGCTTAAGGGTAATTTTTTGAACAGGGGGCACCAATACCGGTCCCAGTGATGGACCGTGCACTTAGGTTCCGGCATAGCCGGGCCTAGTCTTTCCCCACACCCTAACCCTACCCTAACCCTAACCCTAACCCTAACCCCTAACCCCTAACCCTAAACAGAAACAATATTTAAAAGGGGAATCGGAACCCCGACCTAGGAGGTTTTATATGCTCCCAAAGATCCACAAGAATCCAGAACAATGGACAGTTCCATTCAGAATACCTCCCGGACGACCGATCGTCTCCGATTGTGGTAGCGAAACCTATCAAACGGCAGAATACATAGATTATTTTCTGAATCCCCTTTCGGTTAAACACCCATCATACGTGAAGGATACTTACCATTTCATTGGCATGATTAAAAATTTAAAAATTCCACACAATTCATTGTTCTTCACGATCGACATAGACAGTCTTTACACTAATATAGACACAAAAGCCGGATTGACAGCAGTTAAAAACATACTTCAGAAGTATCCCCAACAAGACAGGCCGGACCGACAGTTGTTAGCCCTATTGGAAATTAATTTAACTAGGAATGACTTCGAATTTAATAACCAATTTTTTCTCCAAATCAAAGGGGTGGCAATGGGCAAAAAGTTTGCCCCCGCCTACGCCAATATCTTTATGGCGGAGTGGGAGGAAGCGGCTCTGGGGAAGTGTCCCCAAAAACCCTTCCTTTATGTTAGATATTTGGATGACATTTTTGGAATCTGGACCCACTCACAGGAAGAATTTACGGAATTCATCCAGATATTAGACACTCACGATCCCTCCATTAGACTCAAACACAAATCGGACCATCATTCTATTGACTTCTTAGACACCACTGTCTACAAAGGGGAATTGTTTCAAACAGATCAAAGTTTAGACATCAAGGTCTTTTTCAAAGAAACGGACACACATTCACTGCTGTTCAAGACCAGCTTCCACCCCACTCACACTTATAAGGGACTAATTAAGTCACAATTGATTAGATTTCAACGAATCTGCACACAGGACTCTGATTTCATGGGAGCAGTCAATACACTATTCGCCGCATTAAAGAACAGAGGCTACTGCCGATCATTTCTGAGACGTTGCCTCAGAACCTTTCGGAACCGGAAACCCGCATCAGACAAGGACTTTATCCCACTCATCACGACCTTTTCTTCAGCTAGTAGATTGCTCAACAACAAATTCAAAAAGAATTTTCGAGAAATCATTGCGAGTTCGGGACTTTTGGATAACCACCAAGTTATCTCAGCATACCGCAGGAACAAGAACCTGAAGGATTATTTAGTCAGGGCAAGACTGCCACCTATTCAGCCAAAGCGGAGCACCAACATTCTATCGGATACATTAGTAAAACTGGAGTATGTACAGAACAGGATCAACAAAACTATTTACAAAGTTGCACAAATTTTCACACCTCAGACCTGCAATTGTGTATATATTATCTTTTGCTCACAATGTGGGACACAATACATTGGCGAAACAAAGAACTCGATCTCCACCAGGATGACACAACACAGATACAACATCAGACACAAGAAAGAAACCCACACACTCTTGGTTAAACACTTTATTTCTCATGGTTGGCAGAGTCTGAGGGTTGCTGGAATCCAGAACAATTCAGGTTGGACAGATGGACAAAGGAAGAAACGGGAGAGAGAATGGATCCATCGGTTGAACACAAAGGAACCTTGGGGATTGAACATGAAGAACAACTGACAGCAACTATTCGGGTTGCTCGACGTTCGATCCCCAACCCCGTTTTCATTCCTAACCCTAACCCTCATTGGATGGGGACCCCAACCCGACCCCAAGCCCTGAACCTAACCATTTGGATCCTTTATTTCTAACCCCGACCCAGTCATAAGCCCTAACCCTAACCATTTTGATCTTTTGTCTCTAACCCCAACCCGATTCACAAGCCCTAACCCTAACCATGGGGGTCTTTACTTTTTATTTCCCAACCCCCACTCACATGGGGAACCCTCATGTTTGTTGTGTTACTAACATTATTAAGACCACACGCAAAACTATTTAAAAACACAAAGGAATACACAAAAACGCATCACATATCTTTAAAAACATTAAAAATCTTGATTTCAATTTTTTCACATTAGTTAAAATTTCTTTTCAATGTTTCATACGGTTGTAAATAGTTAAAAATAATTTTTCCTGTTTGAAGCATTGTTTATCTTCAAAACATGCAAACTTCATGTCTACAAATGTCAATAAAAGCACCAAAAATGAATAAGCAACAAAAAAATTAAAAAAACCATTAAAAAAACAACAAAAAAAAGTAAATAAAAGCACCAAAAATGAATAAGCAACAAAAAAATTAAAAAACCATTAAAAAACAACAAAAAAAACATTTAAAATCATTTCATAAAATACTAAAAACAATTTTTTTAAAAAATACGTTAAAAACAATTTTGTATTATTTGACTATGTACATATTTTCCATTTTCTGTGTTTTTTCATTATTATAGGCAAGGCTGCATAACTTTAAAACATCAGTTCATTGAAAACTGCATTTTTAGTTTAGTTCGTCAGAGGCTATATAAGGAGAGGAGTGCTGAACACCCTCATTCTAGCCCTGACAGCCAAAGGAGCAACATCTCCAGATTATTCACAGCAGCCACTTTTTCGTTTTGTACCGCGTGTGCCCTGGCCTGAAGAAGACCCGGTGGGGTCGAAACGTTGCCCCGGGCACACTACCATTTGGCCTATTTTGAATTTATTAAAAATTAATCAGTTTTTCTTTATTTTTTTTATAAAAAACAAACGCTTTCTTTTTTTCTCATTATTTTTTTTGCACTATAAATTAGATACATTATCATTCATACCTACATTCATAAATAGCAAACAAAATTTATTAAATTATAATACCAAAGGCTGCATCATCCACACAAAACTTTATTATTAGATAACAAAGGCTTCATCACAGACAAGACAATAATGGTCTACCTGGATGAGGACCAGGATTGGATCCCTGTACGGTACCGGGGACGGCGTCTTGTGCCTGGTGGCCGTAACAGGCAGTGGAGTAGCGGGAGGGCCGAAGGGAAGGACCGTGCACCTCCGCGTCCCTTCGGGGGCCGGAACACTTTTCCTCTCCCTAACCCCTAACCCTTCCTCTCCCTAACCCCCTAACCCTAACCCCTAACCCTAACCCCTAACCCTAACCCCTAACCCTAACCCTAACCCTTTTCATGTTTATTAATGGCCTAAAAAACTAATTTAAAAACCTAAGATTGGGAATTCATAAAAACAACACGGAGACAAAAATAATTTGGTAAATGGAAAATTTATTACAAACACAGTAAAAACAGTTAAAAACAATTGAAAACCTGTAAGAAAAATGAAAATTAGAACAATTTGATTAAAAAACAATTAAAATGTGGTACTTACCTGGAAGCCTAAATAAGGAAGGTACTTACCTGATTCGGAACCGGAGAGTAACGGACACGGAAGACGGAGTGGCAGACGTAGTGGGTCTTGGGAAGGGTCAGTAAAGTATGGCCCGTGCACTGCTCCCGCCCTCCTCGTGCAGGGGGGAGCTTCATTTTCCCCAACCCTAACCCTAACCCACTCACCCCCACTCCCCTCCCTCCAGAATTCCTAGGTAACGACCTAATATACATATGAACGACTCCAGCATTTGACTGACTGCTCTCCGGCTTTTAAAGGTAGAAACGCAAAATGATGACTCCGCGGTCAATTTAGCCAATTTAGCTTCCACTTCCACCATTTGACTGCTCTCGGGTTTTATAGGTAGAAAGGTAGAAGCCTGGGGATGCTAGTGTTAAAAGATTATACTGACTACTAAGCACAATTTTCCTAATAACAGTGTTGTTGAGTGGGTGTCGTTCACTGGCTCATTCAGTCAGTGTCGTTGAGTGGGTTATTCAGTGAGTGTCGTTCAGGGGGTGTCGTTCACTGGCTCATTCACTGAACGACATTCATTTCCTATGGCGGCAACTTTTGACTGGACCCTATATAAGGGGAGGAGTGCTCAGCTCAGTCATTCATGCCCTGAAACTCAGAGGAGCAGTGTCTCTGGATTTATGACCACAGCGTCTTGGTTAACTAAGACACACAACTTTTCTTTTTTTATCTGCTGTCTTGAAAGACTGTATTTACAATACAGGTAATATTTTTGGCATATTCTTAACTGTTGCAAATTGCTCTTTCCTGTTCTTTACTTACTTGATTTTAATGTGTTTTACTTACATGATTACACTTTTTTTGTCTTTCCTGGTTTAACAGTTTTTCAGTTACATTGTTTCACTTCTTTTTTACTTACCTGATTATACTTTCTGTTCTTTCCAGAACACAACAGCCATGGAGGACGTTGGTGTCGAAAACATGAAGGGTTTGGCGGATGCTTTCGCCAGATCTAAAAGCGTTGAGGATTTCCTCCTGGACCCCAACATTTTCATTCCATTGCAGGCAACGACAGTTGAGGATCCAACGAGACGTGTTTGGAGTAAATTTGATTACGACGGAGTGGTGGTTGAACTAAAAAACTTGGAAGGCCTGCATATACCCTTTTCTAGGTTGAACATGGCACCCTTCAAAATGCACCAGCTGAAAAACTCCTGGCACACCATAAAGAAACACTTTGACCTTAGTAAGTTGTCTGTGGAGGGCTTAAAAGTGCTGCGAAAGGTAAGAGGCTTTGATTTTGCCTACCTGGACGGGGGATTCAAGTTAGAAGCTATAGTAATTCCCAAGTCCCTTGTGGTGGTGGACAGAGTCTGTAAAATGGCTGACTATTTACCAAGACACACGGTGGACCTTGTTAATGGCATCTTAACAAAATTTGTTGAGTTGCTCAAAGACCTTCCACTGGAAGACCTGAGCAGACCCACGCTGCAGAAGACCATCATTCACAACAAGGGGAGCATGAACGTATTGCCGCAGGATCAAACGTTCGTACTCTCCAAACTGGATGAAGCGAAGAGGATGTTGCCGGAGCATCCAACATTGGAAGTCCGGTTCTTTGTCTACAAATTTGGACAAAAGACAAGGGACCCCTTTCATTTGTGGGAAGTAGCTGACCCTGACGAGGTTGTGCGATGTTCTCTGCACGTGGCCTGCAACCTCATACCACTGGACCCTCACACCACACTTTTCTGGTCAAGAGCAGGACTGGAAAGGATGTTTGGACCCAGAGCTAGGCTCTTCACGTCCATGTCCATGCACGAGTGTGTTAACGTGCAGACAGAACTTGACCAGCACCCACCGGACATCTTGCCAGCTTTGGCAGAGATTGCCACTAGGCCTAACGTCACCTTCTGGCAAGTTTATGTGGACAGCCCACACACTCATTATATGTCCACATTCCGGCACCCCATTAGTGGATTGATCGTCACTGGTGGCCTCGGCCACCCGAATTACGTTCAGGCGGTGGCCACCAGAGCTGAGGACTACTACATCCACATGATGGACTTGGCCAGGAAGGCAGCAGGTAATTATAACCTGAGAATAGAGATCGTGGAGGGGATAGAAGGGAAGGAACTGGCAGACTTTACAGACATTGTTTATGCATGCTCATTCTTCGACTTGAGTGCATTACATAAGTGCCTGACGGACTTCCCCCTCGTTGTACCCTTTAAACGGGAACAGGAACAGCCAAGCGTGAATGAAATACTGTCTCGCTGTCTAAAGTATATGGCTGACCAGCTCCGGCAACTTGGGGAGAAGCACACAGGCAAAGGCGGCTTTCTCCCAGTGTGGAAGGCATTCCAGCTGGAGCTTGCGCTGGAGGAGGCATTATACGGGCACCCCTTGTCCAACATGGACAGACAGTACTCTGCAGCACTCGGGACCAGCTCGCTGCACGAATTCAGTGCAACCAACATGCGGGGCTTCATGGGCCTGGGTGCAGCAACTGGTGCAGCTGTTGACGACTGCCCACCTCCTCTGGCACACTGGACAAGGGACACACTCCAGATGAAAAGAATCGAGAGGCTATTTGCTCTCACATTGACTCTCGAGTGCGAGCCTTCCGTGCTGGGACCTGAGCTTGTAAAACTCCTGCTGAAAGACCTCTTCAGGAGGAACGACGGCATCTTCATCTCAGAGCTGCAAGGGGAAAAATGCCCAGAGAATCTAAAGGGACACATTAATCTGGCTGCACTGACGGAGAACCTGGCCACCAGAGACTCCTTCCCGACCCCATTCACCTTTGCCCGGGCGAGGAAGCTTGTTGAAGGGGAAGGGAAGAATGTACAAGAATGCCTGAGAGCAGGATTCCTTGAGCTGAAGGTCAGGTGGTTCCCAGACATTAAGTACCGCGACATAAAGGGAACAAGGAGGGCTTCTTGGAACTTGATTGATTATGTAGAGATACATAATGAAGACAGGGAGCCTTCCATCGAGTCCCAGGCCATGGCCATAGTGGGAGATGTGGCCATGGAGATGGAGCGCCGTGGACTGTGCTACGCCAGGACCCTTGAAAGGTACAGAGAGCATGGAATGCCATGGCTGGCGCAAGTGATGAAGAGGATTCCGGGGAAGACTGAAAAACACACACGGAACAAGGTCTTGGTGCTGGTCAGCTCAGTGGGACTTATCATGAATAAGGATTTTGTGTCATATGAGAAAGTGAAGGACCTACTCCTG
This sequence comes from Rhamphochromis sp. 'chilingali', assembly GCF_963969265.1. NCBI lineage: Eukaryota > Metazoa > Chordata > Actinopteri > Cichliformes > Cichlidae > Rhamphochromis > Rhamphochromis sp. 'chilingali'. The sequence continues at coordinate 18,254 of NW_027667093.1, read as the reverse complement.
GAGCTGAAGATGACACAGGCAGAGCTCCAAAAGTACAGGATCCTTTCAACGTCAGTCTGTGAAAAGGTTTTCGGCTTCACTCTCTATAAGCTCCACTATGACATTCTTTATCGAATGGGGAACCCAAAACCCCATGCGGAGAAAAAGTTGCCTCCAGATCTCCCCCTGGAGATGGAGGAAGAGGATGCACCTGTACTTGAAGAGGATGAGGAACCTGACCTATTGCAGACGAGAGCTGTGTACATGCCCGCTCAAACCAGCAGACACTGGACACAGCAGGAAGAGGGATTTATCAACCTTGATCCAACAATCTCCACTGGCGTGGCGTACAAGGAGTATGTCGGACAATGCAAAGCAGCAAGACTACCTGCAAGGTCGTACAAGGGCTTTGGGAGAAAGCGAAGAGACCTTCTCAGGGATGCATAGGCATACAAGCTGATTTCCTGTTCTAATCATGTCCTTTCTTTATTTTGACTTTATGCTTAGAACTAGCACAGTAGGACATATTTGTTTATCTTTTGAATCCACTTTAAGACAAGTGTGAATTTGATTTCTGTTGTAGTTGATCTTGAAGAAGTGTGATCTCAGTTCATTTTGTGGTGTTCACAAGTTCCACTGTAAATAGAGGTATTTAAAATAAAAAAAAACCAAAAAAAAAAACCACCCCTCACATGGACTCTGCCTTGACGTGGCGTGAGGGCTTACGTGTCCCTCTGGGATACAACCAAAGAGTCCAGCAGCTGATCAGCGACCAGCTGAACCTCCAGGCCATAACAGTGAAGGACAGAGCAGTATACTTCCTGTCCCTCACCCTCCTGTCACTGCCTGGAGGTTCAGCTGGTCGCTGATCAGGTGTTTCTCTCCCTATCACTATCTCTCTCTCCAGGGCGGAACTGATTACGGGTTTACGCCCTCGGGCCAGCTCTCGGAGGAAGAAACACCTGTGCCTCGTCAGTGTGGATTGCATTTAAGCCAGGAAACAACGGTTGTTTTTCGCTGGATTTGTAAGAATCGCGTAAGTGAAATTCTAGCAAGTGTTTTTCCGTGTCGTTGTGTGTTTGAAACTAACAAGCGTTTCCTTATGCGCAGACCCTCTGGACTGTTTTCCCTGGTGTTCCCTGAGTGGCGAGTGTTCGAGTGGATTCCTGTGATTGTTTGGAGAGAAACGAGAGTTTTCCCCTGGATTTCCCCCCGGAGCCATGCCCGTTTCACCTTTTGTATATACACTTGTTGGACACTGTACGTTAATAAATTCTCTTGTGTGCATCCATCCCCGGAGTGCAGCGCGTGACTCCAAGTTGCACACCGTGACGCCTTCCCCACAAAGTTACCTGAATACATACCTGTTCACCAAGCACACACCTACCTACATACTTACCTGGTCGTAGCGAATACTCACCTGAATACTGTGCAAATGTTGAATAATGAAAATTAAAACAATTTGATCAACGTTTGTTGTTACTATTTATTAAATTTTATTTTCAGTTGTTCATGACGGGACAAACAGTGTTGGGGGAAAGAGAAAGATGAGAGAGATGAGAGAGAAAGATGAAGGAACAGAAAAACTGGGCAACAGGGACAGTGAGAAAGGACACAAAAGAAAAAAAAATCTCCCGTTTTTGGTTCACATTAACTTAAATAGATATTTTTTTGAAGAACATTTGATTTTTTGAAAGACAATTTAAAAAAGAGGAAAAGAAAAAAAGACTGGACGCCATGGAAAACGGCTGGACTGTGGTGCGCTATGGCCGCCGGCGCCAACGTGACCGCCAAGTGTTCTGGGACGGGTACGGGTACGCTCCTTTTCCTCTCGGAGAAGGGATTATCTTCCACAACCTAACCCTAACAGTGTACAGTGACTGATCAGGCAGTACAGTTTTAGGAACCTTTTTAACTGAGGCAGGATGGCATTTTGGTTTTTAATCAGAATCTACCCTTCAGCCAGAATTCATTTAAAGAGCTGTGGGAACAGCTACCTGTGACTGAATCTCTGTCCGTCAGTTTGGACACTACCTCAACCGTGAACAACGGGTCATGATGAAACCTGGAGGCCAGATGACACCATGGAGATGTTTCAGATCATCAATGAGCAGCAATTAGCTGAAAACTTTGGTGAAAATCTCTTTGAGCTGCCAAATGACATTTTGCAAAAAGACGGCATTACACCTGCAGCCTCCACTGTTCCGGTTACGACAGATTACCCTGGCGAATGTGGGTTTCAGCTGAGATTCCAAAAGTCTGGAACAGCAAAATCAGTGACTTCAACTTGGTGGGGAAAATGCAAAGCAAACGTGTGGTCGCAAATTTTGAAGCCACCCTGATAACCTTCTCCCACCAACGATGTGGAGATCCAAGCCTTTTAGATCCAGTTAAAATCAAGACACTTAAAACGATGATAAATGCAAAGACTGGTAACAGCGCAAAGAACCATAAAGCAAGAGAATTTTTAAAAAACTATGAGAAATAAACTAGGCTCTGCCCATGACTCAATCTTTGCCTCTCTTCCTACCTCATCTCCTCTAACTCCATCTGCTGTCCATCTGAGAAAAAGGCACAATTTGCTATTGCATTAGTCTATTATTTAAATTGTCCACATTTAACAATTCTTCACCTAATCCACAATAAAGTAATGATAAAAACTGTTATGGAACCTAGAAATTGTATTTGTTATTGTTTTTATACTTGGATCTGTTGTGCCAAAGTAGGTATCCCCGACAGAATTTGTTTCCCCTGTGCTGGGAGCACGCAGGAAGTACTGATGTTTTCATTTTGTGAAAAATTAGTATCGTTACATTACCATACAACAGAAAATTATATATATATATGGAAAAGCCGACGTAGGACAGTTTTCCAGTTTCATTGTACTACTGTACTATGTATGACTGTGCAATGACATTAAAGAGTTATCTCATCTCACGGGGTATCAGATGGGATTATTTTAATAAAACATTAACATTTTGGCTGATAACTATTTTTATTCTCCTGTAACTTTACTCTAAAAAGAGCTAAATCCTCTAAAGTTTCAGGAGTAATGCGTCATAATAAGAAGTGTTTGTGAATGAAAAATCAGCAATGTGGGATACTGTTTGTCCGTGATTTACACAGGGGGAACAAATTGTGGCAGGATCAGCCTGATATTATTTGTATCGCACTATAACTTCGTTGTATAAAGAGCTAACATCTCAAAAATGTCAGGAGTAGTTAGTCATTATGAGAAGTGTTTGTAAAATTTGCCACCGACATCCATGTGATCA
>NW_027667093.1:0-10000 GCF_963969265.1 Rhamphochromis sp. 'chilingali' | reverse complement strand
ACTGCTTACAGTCAAATGACAAAATATGTGAACTCTTTTTAAACAGGAAAAAGGAAGAAATTGTACACCAGAGGGGGCAAGAAGGAGAAAACTTGAATATAAACTCAAAAGAAAAACCGCTGTTCCTTCCCTCCCCCAGAAGGCAGTAGAATATCATCATGTTAAATGCCACTTTTGGGGGGGGGGGGGGGGGGGGTAAAATTACTTGACAAATATGTTTCTCTTTTTTGTTATTTCGTCCCTCTTTGTTACAGCTACAGGAGGACAATAAACAGAAGAAGGAGAGCGGCACCAAAGAGGCGAAAAAACGAAAGAGCGCACCACCTCCTGACACCACATCCACAAAGAAGTCCAAATGTACCTCCAGTGCTGAGGGGGACGACAAGGAGGTTTTTCTCCTCCCTGTTCGTGGGCGTGAGCGTTACGAGATGTTGAAGAAGATCAATGACGGTTTGGAGCTGCTTGACAAGGACAGCAAAAGCAAGTCAAAGGTCTCAGTGAAGCATGAGGTTCCCGTGCCCTCCAGTGGAAAGAGGCTGCTCCAGAGAGGAGAGAGGAGTGACAGCGACTAAGATGCCCATCACCTCAATTTCGAAAACAAATGTCACCTTTTTGTCTAAGCCTTTAGGATTATTTCAGATTTTAAATGCCCATTTAAAAACCAAAATGCCATCCTGCCTCAGTTAAAACGGTTCCTGAAACTGTACTGCCTGATTAGTCACTGCACTGACATACTGTTGTGTTCAGTTATGTTTTTCTTTTCTTTTTAAAAAAAACAAAAAAAACAACAACCCTATGTTCCTAATTGGGTTAGAGCCGTTCAGCATGGTTTGAGTGAGATTAAGAATGATCCTTGTCATAACGAGTCACTGCCGTTTATTTAAATAAAGTTCAAAGCTAGGCTTGCAAAACTTGAATGGAATTTGCCTCTGATGTTGCTGTATTACTGTGCTACAGTCCTGTCGCACCATGTCATTTTTAAAAAAAGAAATGTATATATTTTGCATGATTGTCTGGGAAATGCAACCACCTCTGCGCAACCTTGATTCATATGCAATATGTAATCATGTTTGTGTAACATGAAAGAAAAAAGAGAAAAAATGATGATAAATGCAAAGACTGGTAACAGCGCTAAGAACCATAAAGCAAGAGAATTTTTAAAAAACTGTGAGAAATAAACTACACTGTAAAAAAAATAACCCTATTCAAATTAAAAAAAATGATGTCCAGTTGTCACATCCAAAATATTTGGCTTTATAGAATCCAAATTGAGTCACTTGATATGACCTGATACTTTTATGTTGATATAAACAATATTACTAGACTTGACTGAAACTTTAAATTTTGCATTGATCCAAATTGATTTTTTTACATAGAACCATATTTTAATTATTGAACCAAGCTAATATATTGAAATTTAACCAACCTAATGTATTCACATCGAACCAAATTAACATGAACTAATATGTTTGTGTTGAAGCCAGGTAATTGATTTACATATATTCAAACTATATTTTTTACATTTCATTTCAGTTCAAAAATGCTCTGCATTTCCTATAAAAAACAAGACAGTTGGCCAACCAATTATTTCAAAATTATTTATTGTTCCAAACCATTTTAACTATAATCAATAGAGAGGATTAGTAATATACAGATTTAGTGCTACGGCAGAAATGATTAGAGAAATGTTTGTTTTATAAAACCTGCAATCTTTTGAAAACCAGTATAAAACCTGCAATCTTTTGAAAACCAGTATAAAACCTGCAACCTGTCTAAAACTGGCATAAAACCATTATAAAAACTATTTTTAAACCAATTTGCAAGTACTCAAAAATGTTTATATGTGCACTGTGCCTGTACAATGTAAAAAAAAAAAAATCTACACATGTATCAATGAAATCAACTTAAATCTCCCTTTCAAATGGGTGTTCTTATAAATTTTGAATGTAGAATACCACTGCAGGCCAACCAAGCAAAATAACCAAGCACACATGCACATGCATGTGCACATACACATGCACACATGCATGCAAACACACTACTGTGCAGTGTTAAGTTCACAATTAAGTTTGCGAATCTTAGAGGTCATCTTGTTAAAGTCAAGCTCCATCATAATCTTTTGAAGAGCCTCAAAGGTGAACCTGAATCCTCGTGGATATTCCATATTAAGAGCATAACAGAGTCCAAAGACCATTGCCACTCCAGCTGCCACAGAAGGCAACTCATTCAGGACTTCCACACCATCAATGATTATCCCGATGTCTCGAGGCTGATGTAGGAGGCTTGAGTTGTCCCTGAAGACGAAGAGTGCCATGGTGGTACTCTGCAGCTCTTCCTCAGCTTCATCTTTCTGGGATATCTTGAGGTAAAATATGGAACAAAATGTACAAGTGAAGAATTGAAGTCTGGCACACCTGATAAATCTTTGACCATAATAAACTACTATTTTGATAGTTGTTTGGTCACAGACTATTAGAACAATTATTTGACTAATCAGATTGTGAATTGCATAATCATTAAATTAAATCAATGGTGGAACATTTTCATAAATGTTCCACAAAGCCCAAGAAAAAAAAAAAGAAAACAATACAGAACCCTAAGATATTAACTTGATGAGTTGATTAATCGTTGCTGTCCTACATTAATCACTGCATTTAATAGCAGAGTTGTCAAATTTACATCAAGAGACTGCATCTCATGTAGAGACAGAACAGATATGGACATACCATGTATTCTTTTATCAAGTCCTCAACACATCAGCAAGGTGAATGAGAGGATAATGAGGGAGAGTCTAGATTATTATGAAATGTTTAAAAAGGATGTGCAGTGTAAATGCAAAATGATACCTCTTCAGATTAAATGAAAATGTATGCTTCAGCCATGGAATGGATGGAGCGATCTGTGGTTCTGAAAGCATACAGAAAAAAAAGAATAATGTTACTTCTCTATAAAACACATTACATAGAAAAACCAAGAAATACGTAACATGACATACCAAACAGTCTACAGACCAGCCATTAGCGACTAAGTTTGGCATAGGGTCAATTTTTTGCTGTTAAAATTAAAATTTCTTCAGAAAATGCACATTTTTCCGAGCTGCGCCTGAAAGTCAATTGAAGGAATTAGTCTTATGTCATTGATCTTATATGCTGGCTTGTTATTTCTGTCTCTAAATCATGCACATTAATAATTATCTTTTGCGCTCGGTGTACACACACATAACACACAGATATTTATATGAAGAGAGACAAACGTGCGCGCACAAACACAAGCTTGTGTCTAGAAACCGCGAGCTCACCAGAAAAATTCAAACGAAGCGGAGCACGGAGTTATACTATGAATGTTATGAACTATGAACTTATGCTAGCTAGCTTTATCCACCACCGATGCATCGTGGTAACGCTAGCTAGTTAGGCAAAAAGCCGTTTTTTACCAGTATACTAACTTGTATTCCCGACTGTGATGGTCGGTTTCTGGTAACCAGTTCTAACGTTGCGCAGGATAGCTAGCTAGCTTATAGCTAGCAGCTACAATCATGCAAAAATTAGGGGTGGCTGTCGACCCAGCTTAAATGGGGTTATTTTCTGCGATTTTGACAATACAAATTATAAAAGCTTTTGTAACACACTTGGCTTTACTTACGTTTATTTTCAGATGAAATTAATCAAAGATGTGACATGATGTTTCCAGCAGCCATGCAGAATAAAAATGGGTCCCGGTCTATTTCTGGTGGGCGTGTTCAAGTGCAAATCACTTTGACTCAAATTAAAGATATTATCTGTTCAACATGAAAAGAAATATATGTTTTGAGAGAAATCAAAAACTTTGCGTTGCGATGTTCACAATCCTGTACTGACACTATGGGCACATTTTTAGAAATCTATTTAATTCCACAGAAAGGTTAGCCACTTTAGTGTTTCACTTGTGACCTATTTATAGCTCACTGAAGATGGTTTTAAAATGCAACAATGTTCGGAGATAGAGAGAAAAAAAAAAAGAACTTTGGTGCAGGTGCAGGTGCAGTCTTTATGTAGCTTTCTGGTGACCTTAAAAGAACCTTTACGAAGCCCGTTGACAGGCCTTTAATCGAATGATCGGTTGGTTGATTGATAACAGAAAAAAATGACACATAAGATGGACATAAAGGACTGAAAACACCAAGAGCAAAATATTGCATCGCACTCATTTATGTAGTTTATTTTTAGATTAGATAATTTTGCAAAATAACGCAGCAAAATAAATAATAAGAGCCGGGATGTGCAGACTATTTAGCACTGAAAAAACTCCGTCCATGTGAACAGAATCAGGTGTTACCTTACCTGTTGATTAAATATCAAGACTATTTAGCAATAAGCTTACTTTAAAGGCTCGTAATAGGTGAACTGTCTTGGTATAGTTGAGTCACGCAGAGTTCATGGTCCATGTTGTGTTACTTGTTGTTTGTGTGTGTGTGTGTCACCCGATGACCCCTGGCGCCGGAGCGTCTAGACTACATTAGAGATGTGTCACAGCAAAGAGCCGCACCTGCGCTCAAAGAGAGCACATACATAGAGGTGAGGTATGAGGATAAATGGATAGATGCGGTCCTTTTTCGAAGCTGAGCGCACAGTTGTATTTCCTGCACAATCACACACGAAGTGAGGCTGTGTTTATGCCGGTTATACCATGAATATACACCCTGCAGGCACCACTTGTTTGTCAAACTGTTTATGAAGCAAAAGTCACATTTCTGTTTATTTACAAAGCAAAAAGAAGGGGGGAAAAGAGGCGTAGGAGGGGGTGGAGCGTGCGCACTAGCATACCGGCGACGGCTGTTTCCTTTCACTAAAAGGAAAAAAATAATAAAATGTGTACTTCACGTTACGGTTGAAACTGGGGGGGGTTTTTTTGTGTTTTTTTAATTTTTATTTTATAGAAACAATTTTTGCTCATAACCAATTGACAGGGGATTTCTTAAAATCACCCCGCAGTTCTTCAGCTGAGACACCTGAGTTAGAAAACACAAACACTGCAGCTGTCTTTGTACAAACTTGTACAAACTCTGTTTTGACCTTGTATACTGTATTTCCCCAGCCCCTCTATTTTGAAACTAAAACTATTGAACCTTAATTCAATTTCTCACTTCACATAATCGTTTCACTTTTGCCTTGAAGTGTTACTTTTAATTTAATTTAATTATTTTTTTATGACGCATGTTCTCTGGTGAGTTCAGGTACATCTGTAACTTCAAGTGGAAGAGTTGCATGTGAGTTAAAAATTTTCTATAATACCAAAAAAAAAAAAAAAAAAAGACAAAATACTGACGTTTTTGTCGAATAATCTGTCTGACATGAGGGATAATATAGCATTTGCATTTTAACTAAAAGACTCGCGCACTGACACTATGGGCACATTTTTAGAAATCTATTTAATTCCACAGAAAGGTTAGCCACTTTAGTGTTTCACTTGTGACCTATGAAGTACCCCCGAAATTGTATCATATTAAACAACAACAACAACAATAACAACAACAACAATAAACACTCGAGGACTTTAAAGAGTTTAATTTTTACCGAGGTTTGAGAGCGCTCACCCCGGCTCGGGGCTCCACAGATGTGATGGATGAGGGCTCCTTGCTGCAGACTGCAGCGGAGTGTTTGACAGTCAAACTTGAAACAGTCTTTGGAACTGAAACGGTCTCTGCCAACACGAACACATACCCCAAACAGTTCGGTAAATATGTACAGTTTCTCGCAGCTTCAGTTTTCAGCAGCTACCAGAACTTGCCTACGGTCTGCATCCTCCCAGCAGCCTCGCACTTCATCTGCGGGCAGTACTTGCGTGTGTGAGCGCTGTCACCGGTGGCTTCGCAGATCGGGCAAGTGTAGTTCCGGAGGACGGGGCAGAAAACTTTCCCGTCGTCTGATTTGAGCTTGTGAGATAGGTACACCCTCGGAGTCTCCCCGTTCTGCTTGCATAAGCGGCAGTAGTCCGAGGATGAGGCGCTGCTGCTGGTGTCCGACGCGCTGCTGGTCGGACTGGACTGTGATGAGTTTTTGGAGGATTTCTTCCCCCGAGTGGAAGTGTGGACCTTACTCCAAGGGGGCGCTTGTCCCTTCTTTGGACGCTCGGTGTCTCGGTTATCAACCTCACGGTTGCTGCACAGTTTCTCGAACACTTGGCTCAGATTCATGTAGTCGTGCCACATGTTAAAGCTGTCCCCACCAGTGAGGATCGAGTTCTGGACCTCCAGTCGTCTCGGCATTGTGGTCATTTTTTGGCAGAAGTAAAACTGAGAGTGTGTTTGGAGCGCCTCATATTTATAGCTCACTGAAGATGGTTTTAAAATGCAACAATGTTCGGAGATAGAGAGAAAAAAAAAAAGAACTTTGGTGCAGGTGCAGGTGCAGTCTTTATGTAGCTTTCTGGTGACCTTAAAAGAACCTTTACGAAGCCCGTTGACAGGCCTTTAATCGAATGATCGGTTGGTTGATTGATAACAGAAAAAAATGACACATAAGATGGACATAAAGGACTGAAAACACCAAGAGCAAAATATTGCATCGCACTCATTTATGTAGTTTATTTTTAGATTAGATAATTTTGCAAAATAACGCAGCAAAATAAATAATAAGAGCCGGGATGTGCAGACTATTTAGCACTGAAAAAACTCCGTCCATGTGAACAGAATCAGGTGTTACCTTACCTGTTGATTAAATATCAAGACTATTTAGCAATAAGCTTACTTTAAAGGCTCGTAATAGGTGAACTGTCTTGGTATAGTTGAGTCACGCAGAGTTCATGGTCCATGTTGTGTTACTTGTTGTTTGTGTGTGTGTGTGTCACCCGATGACCCCTGGCGCCGGAGCGTCTAGACTACATTAGAGATGTGTCACAGCAAAGAGCCGCACCTGCGCTCAAAGAGAGCACATACATAGAGGTGAGGTATGAGGATAAATGGATAGATACAAAGCAAAAAGAAGGGGGGGAAAGAGGCGTAGGAGGGGGTGGAGCGTGCGCACTAGCATACCGGCGACGGCTGTTTCCTTTCACTAAAAGGAAAAAAAATAATAAAATGTGTACTTCACGTTACGGTTGAAACTGGGGTTTTTTTTTTGTTTTTTTAATTTTTATTTTATAGAAACAATTTTTGCTCATAACCAATTGACAGGGGATTTCTTAAAATCACCCCGCAGTTCTTCAGCTGAGACACCTGAGTTAGAAAACACAAACACTGCAGCTGTCTTTAACTCGCGAGGGCAGTCATGGACGCAAGACCTGCGTCTCATCACTGCTGCTTTGTGAATGTCTGTCTGTGAAAAGCGCTTAATAAATAAAGTTTACTTACTTACTTACTTACTTACTTACTTACTTACTTACTTACTTACTTACTTACTTACTTACTTACTTACTGAGCCTGCAGTTCAGAAATTTAACCATTAGATGGAGTCATTGCCAAAGCAATGACTCCATCTAATTGCTATGACTTTTGGTGTTTATTTTGGACCTTAACTCGCCCCACAGTTTTGAGACAAGGTTCACATATGATATATCATTGTGTGCGGCTGGAGCTGGAATGAGTTGCTATGACTTTTGGTGTTTATTACTTCTATAGTTTTTTAAATATGAATATTTTAATGCAAATTTTTTCCCATTGAAATGAATGGAGAACAAGAAAACTTCATTTGTGGTGTGCTGGCTCACTCTAGTGGTATGTCGGGAGTAATGGAGGCGGCCGCTGTGTCCCTGTGGTTGGCCTACTTGTCAGATATCGACAAATCCTACACTACAGACCAGTTGACAGCGTGCAATAACCCAGCCGATTCATTCGTCTTTACACTACCTCACAATCGACTCAACGGTGAGTTATTTGTTTGTTTTGTTTTCTCACAATTAATGTAAAGCCAAGGTATATATCAACGGCGCGCGCAGCGGAAGTATGGCATTATAGCGGATTATAATGGGGGACGCTTTTATTTTGTATAACTACCGGAAGTAGTTCCTGTGTACTGAGCTAGCTGGGTAGCTAGCGCCGCGTCGCTTAAAAAGCAGCCGGGCTTGTCTTAAACTTAAGAGGCTGACACTCGCTAAACCACCCGATCGCTCGCCAAGCGACAGACGTCCATGTGTTCAACAACAGACACACGTCATTCCCCTTCGTGGTCTAAACCAATCAGAGATAGTGAGGGGCGGGACCTCTGTCCGTGGTCGAGCTGGAAGTGGAGGTGGATAGAGACGGGTGAGTAGCTTGAATGAAGCGATATCGATTCATTAAATCCTGAATTGAATGAATATAAATGTGTTTTACCAGAAACGCCAGAATCTCAGGTTAAAGCTCACAAAACTATTTCAACAACAACCAGCAAATGAGAGCAGGAAACGCATTCCACACGAAGACGTAAACAGAGCGGACCGACGCATCAGAATTAGCTTAGTCGGCGTGGGGGCTAATATCATCCTTAATTCCTTCTTACTTTTGCTGTTTTGCTTCCAACACGATAAAACCCACAGTTCACGCACAGCGAGCTGTGCGTGAACTGTGAGAGAAACTTCAAGAAAAGTTTCCCATCTCAAACATGTGTTTTCTGCATTACTCATTCGCTTATTACCCATCAGTCTACCGTTGTTTACAGCGCTGGCGGCCGCTGTCTTTTCTTTCCTTTGTAAATGACGTCGGATAAGAAAGCTTAATTTCTGCTGTTTAATACTGAAGAAATGTAAACTTTTTCAAATTAGGTATAATTGCAGAATATTTTTAAGGTTATCTGCTATAAAATCCATGCCAGGAAAATCTCCTTTATGTTTTTATTTTTTTATTTTTTTATTCTCAGTTACTTTGACACAACGGCATGTGCTGTGATGGTCACATCTCTGATAAAGTTTAGTGTCAGTACTGATAAATGATCAGAATTATAAGATCTCTCACTTTCTGAGTAAAAATTGCACCAAATCGAATCTGGATTATGTGGATTATAGAAATCAGTGATGATACACAGTGTGTGTGTGCTTTGGTGTGTGTGCTTTGGTGTGTGTGTGTGTGTGTGTGTGTTTGTGTGTGTGTGTGACAGAGAGACAGACAGAGAGAGAGAGAGAGACACACTTGCTGTGGATTTGACATTAAAATCTATCCTGATTTCTGTTGTTTTTCCCTCATCTCTGAGCCGCTGAGTGTGAGTGTGAGTGTGAGTGTGTGTGTGTGTGTGTCTCTCTCTCTTTTACACAAAAAACACATGTCAGTTGTTAAGGAAAATGTTATAAAACACTTCTTCAGTAAAGACTCAGAGAAGAGAAACACACAGAACTTCTTGCTAGCAAGGGCAGCCTCCACTATAAGAGACTCCAGTGAGAGAACTGCCCCGGTCTTTATTTTATACTCCATTGAGCGTGTGTGTGTGTGTGTGTGTGTGTGTGTGTGTGTGTGTGTGTGTGTGTGTGTGACAGAGAGACAGACAGAGAGAGAGAGAGAGACACTTGCTGTGGATTTAAAAATTTAAAAAAAACACACAGAAAACCCAAAGAGAAAAAGAGGCACACAAGTCGATTTGTACCGCATTGAGTTGCAAAGCAGCTGACCAGCTTGTGTGTGTGTGTGTGTGTGTGTGTGTGTCTCTTTTACACAAAAAATACATGTGAGTGCACTTGCAACAACTTTTAATATGCAATGTACAGGACTTGCCAGCTAGGCGCCATCCTGTGGACCAAACATGCAATTGAAAGATGTTATTTTCGCCGGTATAACTCCTTCAGACACTTTGTACCGCATTGAGCCAGCAGAGGGAGCCCCCCTGGTTCAATCCCAGTTGCACAGCAGTTGTGACCAGCTTCTGTCTGTGTGCTTTGGTGTGTGTGTGTGTGTGTGTGTGTGTGTGTGTGTGTGTGTGTGTGTGTGTGTGTGTGTGTGTGTGTGTGTGTGTGTTGACAGAGAGAGACAGAGAGAGACAGAGAGAGAGACAGAGAGAGAGAGAGACAGAGAGGGAGAGATACAAAGGAATGTAATTCAAATTTTGCACTTCAGACCTTA
>NW_027667094.1:35000-44000 GCF_963969265.1 Rhamphochromis sp. 'chilingali' | reverse complement strand
GACGGCTTTCTAGAAGAAGGCGAGGGCAGTGAGGCACAGTCCCCCGTCCCTCGACGCCCCTCGCGATGCCCCTCCTTCTTGGACTAACCCTCTTCAGAGGAGCCGTGAGAGCCAGGAACTTGTGAGTTTTGTATGTCCAGTCAGGCATCATTCATACCTGGTCTGTAGGAAGTTCCTGTCAGAAGGAGGTGGCACCGCGAGGGCGTCGAGGGGCGGAAGGCGGTGCCTTAGTGCCTCCCTCCTTCTGACATTGTAAAGGGACCCTAACTTTATTACTTTTTTAATAATACGATGTATGTATGTATGTATGAATGTATGTATGTATGTATGTATGTTTGTTTGTTTGTTTGTTTGTTTGTTTGTTTGTTTGTTTGTTTGTTTGTTTGTTTGTTTTTTGTCCCACCAGGACATGCACACCTCACAAGTTCCCGGCTCTCTCGACTCGGTTGAAGACGGCTTTCTAGAAGAAGGCGAGGGCAGTGAGGCACAGTCCCCCGTCCCTCGACGCCCCTCGCGATGCCCCTCCTTCTTGGACTAACCCTCTTCAGAGGAGCCGTGAGAGCCAGGAACTTGTGAGTTTTGTATGTCCAGTCAGGCATCATTCATACCTGGTCTGTAGGAAGTTCCTGTCAGAAGGAGGTGGCACCGCGAGGGCGTCGAGGGGCGGAAGGCGGTGCCTTAGTGCCTCCCTCCTTCTGACATTGTAAAGGGACCCTAACTTTATTACTTTTTTAATAATAGGATGTATGTATGTATGTATGTATGTTTGTTTGTTTGTTTGTTTATTTGTTTGTTTGTTTGTTTGTTTGTTTGTTTGTTTGTTTGTTTGTTTGTTTGTTTGTTTTTTGTCCCACCAGGACATGCACACCTCACAAGTTCCCGGCTCTCTCGACTCGGTTGAAGACGGCTTTCTAGAAGAAGGCGAGGGCAGTGAGGCACAGTCCCCCGTCCCTCGACGCCCCTCGCGATGCCCCTCCTTCTTGGACTAACCCTCTTCAGAGGAGCCGTGAGAGCCAGGAACTTGTGAGTTTTGTATGTCCAGTCAGGCATCATTCATACCTGGTCTGTAGGAAGTTCCTGTCAGAAGGAGGTGGCACCGCGAGGGCGTCGAGGGGCGGAAGGCAGTGCCTTAGTGCCTCCCTCCTTCTGACATTGTAAAGGGACCCTAACTTTATTACTTTTTTAATAGTAGGATGGATGGATGTATGTATGTATGTTTGTTTGTTTGTTTGTTTGTTTGTTTGTTTGTTTTTTGTCCCACCAGGACATGCACACCTCACAAGTTCCCGGCTCTCTCGACTCGGTTGAAGACGGCTTTCTAGAAGAAGGCGAGGGCAGTGAGGCACAGTCCCCCGTCCCTCGACGCCCCTCGCGATGCCCCTCCTTCTTGGACTAACCCTCTTCAGAGGAGCCGTGAGAGCCAGGAACTTGTGAGTTTTGTATGTCCAGTCAGGCATCATTCATACCTGGTCTGTAGGAAGTTCCTGTCAGAAGGAGGTGGCACCGCGAGGGCGTCGAGGGGCGGAAGGCGGTGCCTTAGTGCCTCCCTCCTTCTGACATTGTAAAGGGACCCTAACTTTATTACTTTTTTAATAATAGGATGTATGTATGTATGTATGTATGTATGTATGTATGTTTGTTTGTTTGTTTGTTTGTTTGTTTGTTTGTTTTTTGTCCCACCAGGACATGCACACCTCACAAGTTCCCGGCTCTCTCGACTCGGTTGAAGACGGCTTTCTAGAAGAAGGCGAGGGCAGTGAGGCACAGTCCCCCGTCCCTCGACGCCCCTCGCGATGCCCCTCCTTCTTGGACTAACCCTCTTCAGAGGAGCCGTGAGAGCCAGGAACTTGTGAGTTTTGTATGTCCAGTCAGGCATCATTCATACCTGGTCTGTAGGAAGTTCCTGTCAGAAGGAGGTGGCACCGCGAGGGCGTCGAGGGGCGGAAGGCGGTGCCTTAGTGCCTCCCTCCTTCTGACATTGTAAAGGGACCCTAACTTTATTACTTTTTTAATAGTAGGATGGATGGATGTATGTTTGTTTGTTTGTTTGTTTGTTTGTTTGTTTGTTTTTTGTCCCACCAGGACATGCACACCTCACAAGTTCCCGGCTCTCTCGACTCGGTTGAAAACGGCTTTCTAGAAGAAGGCGAGGGCAGTGAGGCACAGTCCCCCGTCCCTCGACGCCCCTCGCGATGCCCCTCCTTCTTGGACTAACCCTCTTCAGAGGAGCCGTGAGAGCCAGGAACTTGTGAGTTTTGTATGTCCAGTCAGGCATCATTCATACCTGGTCTGTAGGAAGTTCCTGTCAGAAGGAGGTGGCACCGCGAGGGCGTCGAGGGGCGGAAGGCGGTGCCTTAGTGCCTCCCTCCTTCTGACATTGTAAAGGGACCCTAACTTTATTACTTTTTTAATAGTAGGATGGATGTATGTATGTATGTATGTTTGTTTGTTTGTTTGTTTGCTTGTTTGTTTGTTTTTTGTCCCACCAGGACATGCACACCTCACAAGTTCCCGGCTCTCTCGACTCGGTTGAAGACGGCTTTCTAGAAGAAGGCGAGGGCAGTGAGGCACAGTCCCCCGTCCCTCGACGCCCCTCGCGATGCCCCTCCTTCTTGGACTAACCCTCTTCAGAGGAGCCGTGAGAGCCAGGAACTTGTGAGTTTTGTATGTCCAGTCAGGCATCATTCATACCTGGTCTGT
Organism: Rhamphochromis sp. 'chilingali'; assembly: GCF_963969265.1. Classification (NCBI taxonomy): domain Eukaryota; kingdom Metazoa; phylum Chordata; class Actinopteri; order Cichliformes; family Cichlidae; genus Rhamphochromis; species Rhamphochromis sp. 'chilingali'. Next base: position 41,300 of record NW_027667094.1, on the reverse strand, counting down.
AGGAAGTTCCTGTCAGAAGGAGGTGGCACCGCGAGGGCGTCGAGGGGCGGAAGGCGGTGCCTTAGTGCCTCCCTCCTTCTGACATTGTAAAGGGACCCTAACTTTATTACTTTTTTAATAGTAGGATGGATGGATGTATGTATGTATGTTTGTTTGTTTGTTTGTTTGTTTGTTTGTTTTTTGTCCCACCAGGACATGCACACCTCACAAGTTCCCGGCTCTCTCGACTCGGTTGAAGACGGCTTTCTAGAAGAAGGCGAGGGCAGTGAGGCACAGTCCCCCGTCCCTCGACGCCCCTCGCGATGCCCCTCCTTCTTGGACTAACCCTCTTCAGAGGAGCCGTGAGAGCCAGGAACTTGTGAGTTTTGTATGTCCAGTCAGGCATCATTCATACCTGGTCTGTAGGAAGTTCCTGTCAGAAGGAGGTGGCACCGCGAGGGCGTCGAGGGGCGGAAGGCGGTGCCTTAGTGCCTCCCTCCTTCTGACATTGTAAAGGGACCCTAACTTTATTACTTTTTTAATAGTAGGATGGATGGATGTATGTTTGTTTGTTTGTTTGTTTGTTTGTTTGTTTGTTTTTTGTCCCACCAGGACATGCACACCTCACAAGTTCCCGGCTCTCTCGACTCGGTTGAAAACGGCTTTCTAGAAGAAGGCGAGGGCAGTGAGGCACAGTCCCCCGTCCCTCGACGCCCCTCGCGATGCCCCTCCTTCTTGGACTAACCCTCTTCAGAGGAGCCGTGAGAGCCAGGAACTTGTGAGTTTTGTATGTCCAGTCAGGCATCATTCATACCTGGTCTGTAGGAAGTTCCTGTCAGAAGGAGGTGGCACCGCGAGGGCGTCGAGGGGCGGAAGGCGGTGCCTTAGTGCCTCCCTCCTTCTGACATTGTAAAGGGACCCTAACTTTATTACTTTTTTAATAGTAGGATGGATGTATGTATGTATGTATGTTTGTTTGTTTGTTTGTTTGCTTGTTTGTTTGTTTTTTGTCCCACCAGGACATGCACACCTCACAAGTTCCCGGCTCTCTCGACTCGGTTGAAGACGGCTTTCTAGAAGAAGGCGAGGGCAGTGAGGCACAGTCCCCCGTCCCTCGACGCCCCTCGCGATGCCCCTCCTTCTTGGACTAACCCTCTTCAGAGGAGCCGTGAGAGCCAGGAACTTGTGAGTTTTGTATGTCCAGTCAGGCATCATTCATACCTGGTCTGTAGGAAGTTCCTGTCAGAAGGAGGTGGCACCGCGAGGGCGTCGAGGGGCGGAAGGCGGTGCCTTAGTGCCTCCCTCCTTCTGACATTGTAAAGGGACCCTAACTTTATTACTTTTTTAATAGTAGGATGGATGGATGTATGTATGTATGTTTGTTTGTTTGTTTGTTTGTTTGTTTGTTTTTTGTCCCACCAGGACATGCACACCTCACAAGTTCCCGGCTCTCTCGACTCGGTTGAAGACGGCTTTCTAGAAGAAGGCGAGGGCAGTGAGGCACAGTCCCCCGTCCCTCGACGCCCCTCGCGATGCCCCTCCTTCTTGGACTAACCCTCTTCAGAGGAGCCGTGAGAGCCAGGAACTTGTGAGTTTTGTATGTCCAGTCAGGCATCATTCATACCTGGTCTGTAGGAAGTTCCTGTCAGAAGGAGGTGGCACCGCGAGGGCGTCGAGGGGCGGAAGGCGGTGCCTTAGTGCCTCCCTCCTTCTGACATTGTAAAGGGACCCTAACTTTATTACTTTTTTAATAGTAGGATGGATGGATGGATGGATGTATGTATGTTTGTTTGTTTGTTTGTTTGTTTGTTTGTTTGTTTGTTTGTTTTTTGTCCCACCAGGACATGCACACCTCACAAGTTCCCGGCTCTCTCGACTCGGTTGAAGACGGCTTTCTAGAAGAAGGCGAGGGCAGTGAGGCACAGTCCCCCGTCCCTCGACGCCCCTCGCGATGCCCCTCCTTCTTGGACTAACCCTCTTCAGAGGAGCCGTGAGAGCCAGGAACTTGTGAGTTTTGTATGTCCAGTCAGGCATCATTCATACCTGGTCTGTAGGAAGTTCCTGTCAGAAGGAGGTGGCACCGCGAGGGCGTCGAGGGGCGGAAGGCGGTGCCTTAGTGCCTCCCTCCTTCTGACATTGTAAAGGGACCCTAACTTTATTACTTTTTTAATAATAGGATGGATGGATGTATGTATGTATGTTTGTTTGTTTGTTTGTTTGTTTGTTTGTTTGTTTATTTGTTTGTTTGTTTGTTTGTTTGTTTGTTTGTTTTTTTGTCCCACCAGGACATGCACACCTCACAAGTTCCCGGCTCTCTCGACTCGGTTGAAGACGGCTTTCTAGAAGAAGGCGAGGGCAGTGAGGCACAGTCCCCCGTCCCTCGACGCCCCTCGCGATGCCCCTCCTTCTTGGACTAACCCTCTTCAGAGGAGCCGTGAGAGCCAGGAACTTGTGAGTTTTGTATGTCCAGTCAGGCATCATTCATACCTGGTCTGTAGGAAGTTCCTGTCAGAAGGAGGTGGCACCGCGAGGGCGTCGAGGGGCGGAAGGCGGTGCCTTAGTGCCTCCCTCCTTCTGACATTGTAAAGGGACCCTAACTTTATTACTTTTTTAATAATACGATGTATGTATGTATGTATGAATGTATGTATGTATGTATGTTTGTTTGTTTGTTTGTTTGTTTGTTTGTTTGTTTGTTTGTTTGTTTGTTTGTTTTTTGTCCCACCAGGACATGCACACCTCACAAGTTCCCGGCTCTCTCGACTCGGTTGAAGACGGCTTTCTAGAAGAAGGCGAGGGCAGTGAGGCACAGTCCCCCGTCCCTCGACGCCCCTCGCGATGCCCCTCCTTCTTGGACTAACCCTCTTCAGAGGAGCCGTGAGAGCCAGGAACTTGTGAGTTTTGTATGTCCAGTCAGGCATCATTCATACCTGGTCTGTAGGAAGTTCCTGTCAGAAGGAGGTGGCACCGCGAGGGCGTCGAGGGGCGGAAGGCGGTGCCTTAGTGCCTCCCTCCTTCTGACATTGTAAAGGGACCCTAACTTTATTACTTTTTTAATAATAGGATGTATGTATGTATGTATGTATGTTTGTTTGTTTGTTTATTTGTTTGTTTGTTTGTTTGTTTGTTTGTTTGTTTGTTTGTTTGTTTGTTTTTTGTCCCACCAGGACATGCACACCTCACAAGTTCCCGGCTCTCTCGACTCGGTTGAAGACGGCTTTCTAGAAGAAGGCGAGGGCAGTGAGGCACAGTCCCCCGTCCCTCGACGCCCCTCGCGATGCCCCTCCTTCTTGGACTAACCCTCTTCAGAGGAGCCGTGAGAGCCAGGAACTTGTGAGTTTTGTATGTCCAGTCAGGCATCATTCATACCTGGTCTGTAGGAAGTTCCTGTCAGAAGGAGGTGGCACCGCGAGGGCGTCGAGGGGCGGAAGGCAGTGCCTTAGTGCCTCCCTCCTTCTGACATTGTAAAGGGACCCTAACTTTATTACTTTTTTAATAGTAGGATGGATGGATGTATGTATGTATGTTTGTTTGTTTGTTTGTTTGTTTGTTTGTTTTTTGTCCCACCAGGACATGCACACCTCACAAGTTCCCGGCTCTCTCGACTCGGTTGAAGACGGCTTTCTAGAAGAAGGCGAGGGCAGTGAGGCACAGTCCCCCGTCCCTCGACGCCCCTCGCGATGCCCCTCCTTCTTGGACTAACCCTCTTCAGAGGAGCCGTGAGAGCCAGGAACTTGTGAGTTTTGTATGTCCAGTCAGGCATCATTCATACCTGGTCTGTAGGAAGTTCCTGTCAGAAGGAGGTGGCACCGCGAGGGCGTCGAGGGGCGGAAGGCGGTGCCTTAGTGCCTCCCTCCTTCTGACATTGTAAAGGGACCCTAACTTTATTACTTTTTTAATAATAGGATGTATGTATGTATGTATGTATGTATGTATGTATGTTTGTTTGTTTGTTTGTTTGTTTGTTTTTTGTCCCACCAGGACATGCACACCTCACAAGTTCCCGGCTCTCTCGACTCGGTTGAAGACGGCTTTCTAGAAGAAGGCGAGGGCAGTGAGGCACAGTCCCCCGTCCCTCGACGCCCCTCGCGATGCCCCTCCTTCTTGGACTAACCCTCTTCAGAGGAGCCGTGAGAGCCAGGAACTTGTGAGTTTTGTATGTCCAGTCAGGCATCATTCATACCTGGTCTGTAGGAAGTTCCTGTCAGAAGGAGGTGGCACCGCGAGGGCGTCGAGGGGCGGAAGGCGGTGCCTTAGTGCCTCCCTCCTTCTGACATTGTAAAGGGACCCTAACTTTATTACTTTTTTAATAGTAGGATGTATGTATGTATGTTTGTTTGTTTGTTTGTTTGTTTGTTTGTTTGTTTGTTTTTTGTCCCACCAGGACATGCACACCTCACAAGTTCCCGGCTCTCTCGACTCGGTTGAAAACGGCTTTCTAGAAGAAGGCGAGGGCAGTGAGGCACAGTCCCCCGTCCCTCGACGCCCCTCGCGATGCCCCTCCTTCTTGGACTAACCCTGTTCAGAGGAGCCGTGAGAGCCAGGAACTTGTGAGTTTTGTATGTCCAGTCAGGCATCATTCATACCTGGTCTGTAGGAAGTTCCTGTCAGAAGGAGGTGGCACCGCGAGGGCGTCGAGGGGCGGAAGGCGGTGCCTTAGTGCCTCCCTCCTTCTGACATTGTAAAGGGACCCTAACTTTATTACTTTTTTAATAGTAGGATGGATGTATGTATGTATGTATGTTTGTTTGTTTGTTTGTTTGCTTGTTTGTTTGTTTTTTGTCCCACCAGGACATGCACACCTCACAAGTTCCCGGCTCTCTCGACTCGGTTGAAGACGGCTTTCTAGAAGAAGGCGAGGGCAGTGAGGCACAGTCCCCCGTCCCTCGACGCCCCTCGCGATGCCCCTCCTTCTTGGACTAACCCTCTTCAGAGGAGCCGTGAGAGCCAGGAACTTGTGAGTTTTGTATGTCCAGTCAGGCATCATTCATACCTGGTCTGTAGGAAGTTCCTGTCAGAAGGAGGTGGCACCGCGAGGGCGTCGAGGGGCGGAAGGCGGTGCCTTAGTGCCTCCCTCCTTCTGACATTGTAAAGGGACCCTAACTTTATTACTTTTTTAATAGTAGGATGGATGGATGTATGTATGTATGTTTGTTTGTTTGTTTGTTTGTTTGTTTGTTTTTTGTCCCACCAGGACATGCACACCTCACAAGTTCCCGGCTCTCTCGACTCGGTTGAAGACGGCTTTCTAGAAGAAGGCGAGGGCAGTGAGGCACAGTCCCCCGTCCCTCGACGCCCCTCGCGATGCCCCTCCTTCTTGGACTAACCCTCTTCAGAGGAGCCGTGAGAGCCAGGAACTTGTGAGTTTTGTATGTCCAGTCAGGCATCATTCATACCTGGTCTGTAGGAAGTTCCTGTCAGAAGGAGGTGGCACCGCGAGGGCGTCGAGGGGCGGAAGGCGGTGCCTTAGTGCCTCCCTCCTTCTGACATTGTAAAGGGACCCTAACTTTATTACTTTTTTAATAGTAGGATGTATGTATGTTTGTTTGTTTGTTTGTTTGTTTGTTTGTTTGTTTGTTTGTTTGTTTGTTTGTTTTTTGTCCCACCAGGACATGCACACCTCACAAGTTCCCGGCTCTCTCGACTCGGTTGAAGACGGCTTTCTAGAAGAAGGCGAGGGCAGTGAGGCACAGTCCCCCGTCCCTCGACGCCCCTCGCGATGCCCCTCCTTCTTGGACTAACCCTCTTCAGAGGAGCCGTGAGAGCCAGGAACTTGTGAGTTTTGTATGTCCAGTCAGGCATCATTCATACCTGGTCTGTAGGAAGTTCCTGTCAGAAGGAGGTGGCACCGCGAGGGCGTCGAGGGGCGGAAGGCAGTGCCTTAGTGCCTCCCTCCTTCTGACATTGTAAAGGGACCCTAACTTTATTACTTCTTTAATAGTAGGATGGATGTATGTATGTATGTATGTTTGTTTGTTTGTTTGCTTGTTTGTTTGTTTTTTGTCCCACCAGGACATGCACACCTCACAAGTTCCCGGCTCTCTCGACTCGGTTGAAGACGGCTTTCTAGAAGAAGGCGAGGGCAGTGAGGCACAGTCCCCCGTCCCTCGACGCCCCTCGCGATGCCCCTCCTTCTTGGACTAACCCTCTTCAGAGGAGCCGTGAGAGCCAGGAACTTGTGAGTTTTGTATGTCCAGTCAGGCATCATTCATACCTGGTCTGTAGGAAGTTCCTGTCAGAAGGAGGTGGCACCGCGAGGGCGTCGAGGGGCGGAAGGCGGTGCCTTAGTGCCTCCCTCCTTCTGACATTGTAAAGGGACCC
>NW_027667094.1:27500-30000 GCF_963969265.1 Rhamphochromis sp. 'chilingali' | reverse complement strand
CTAACTTTATTACTTTTTTAATAGTAGGATGTATGTATGTATGTATGTATGTATGTTTGTTTGTTTGTTTGTTTGTTTGTTTGTTTGTTTGTTTGTTTGTTTTTTGTCCCACCAGGACATGCACACCTCACAAGTTCCCGGCTCTCTCGACTCGGTTGAAGACGGCTTTCTAGAAGAAGGCGAGGGCAGTGAGGCACAGTCCCCCGTCCCTCGACGCCCCTCGCGATGCCCCTCCTTCTTGGACTAACCCTCTTCAGAGGAGCCGTGAGAGCCAGGAACTTGTGAGTTTTGTATGTCCAGTCAGGCATCATTCATACCTGGTCTGTAGGAAGTTCCTGTCAGAAGGAGGTGGCACCGCGAGGGCGTCGAGGGGCGGAAGGCGGTGCCTTAGTGCCTCCCTCCTTCTGACATTGTAAAGGGACCCTAACTTTATTACTTTTTTAATAGTAGGATGTATGTATGTATGTATGTATGTTTGTTTGTTTGTTTGTTTGTTTGTTTGTTTGTTTGTTTGTTTTTTGTCCCACCAGGACATGCACACCTCACAAGTTCCCGGCTCTCTCGACTCGGTTGAAGACGGCTTTCTAGAAGAAGGCGAGGGCAGTGAGGCACAGTCCCCCGTCCCTCGACGCCCCTCGCGATGCCCCTCCTTCTTGGACTAACCCTCTTCAGAGGAGCCGTGAGAGCCAGGAACTTGTGAGTTTTGTATGTCCAGTCAGGCATCATTCATACCTGGTCTGTAGGAAGTTCCTGTCAGAAGGAGGTGGCACCGCGAGGGCGTCGAGGGGCGGAAGGCGGTGCCTTAGTGCCTCCCTCCTTCTGACATTGTAAAGGGACCCTAACTTTATTACGTTTTTAATAGTAGGATGGATGTATGTATGTATGTATGTATGTTTGTTTGTTTGTTTGTTTGTTTGTTTGTTTGTTTGTTTTTTGTCCCACCAGGACATGCACACCTCACAAGTTCCCGGCTCTCTCGACTCGGTTGAAGACGGCTTTCTAGAAGAAGGCGAGGGCAGTGAGGCACAGTCCCCCGTCCCTCGACGCCCCTCGCGATGCCCCTCCTTCTTGGACTAACCCTCTTCAGAGGAGCCGTGAGAGCCAGGAACTTGTGAGTTTTGTATGTCCAGTCAGGCATCATTCATACCTGGTCTGTAGGAAGTTCCTGTCAGAAGGAGGTGGCACCGCGAGGGCGTCGAGGGGCGGAAGGCGGTGCCTTAGTGCCTCCCTCCTTCTGACATTGTAAAGGGACCCTAACTTTATTACTTTTTTAATAGTAGGATGGATGTATGTATGTATGTATGTTTGTTTGTTTGTTTGTTTGTTTGTTTGTTTGTTTGTTTGTTTTTTGTCCCACCAGGACATGCACACCTCACAAGTTCCCGGCTCTCTCGACTCGGTTGAAGACGGCTTTCTAGAAGAAGGCGAGGGCAGTGAGGCACAGTCCCCCGTCCCTCGACGCCCCTCGCGATGCCCCTCCTTCTTGGACTAACCCTCTTCAGAGGAGCCGTGAGAGCCAGGAACTTGTGAGTTTTGTATGTCCAGTCAGGCATCATTCATACCTGGTCTGTAGGAAGTTCCTGTCAGAAGGAGGTGGCACCGCGAGGGCGTCGAGGGGCGGAAGGCGGTGCCTTAGTGCCTCCCTCCTTCTGACATTGTAAAGGGACCCTAACTTTATTACTTTTTTAATAGTAGGATGGATGTATGTATGTATGTATGTATGTATGTTTGTTTGTTTGTTTGTTTGTTTGTTTGTTTGTTTGTTTGTTTGTTTGTTTGTTTGTTTGTTTTTTGTCCCACCAGGACATGCACACCTCACAAGTTCCCGGCTCTCTCGACTCGGTTGAAGACAGCTTTCTAGAAGAAGGCGAGGGCAGTGAGGCACAGTCCCCCGTCCCTCGACGCCCCTCGCGATGCCCCTCCTTCTTGGACTAACCCTCTTCAGAGGAGCCGTGAGAGCCAGGAACTTGTGAGTTTTGTATGTCCAGTCAGGCATCATTCATACCTGGTCTGTAGGAAGTTCCTGTCAGAAGGAGGTGGCACCGCGAGGGCGTCGAGGGGCGGAAGGCGGTGCCTTAGTGCCTCCCTCCTTCTGACATTGTAAAGGGACCCTAACTTTATTACTTTTTTAATAGTAGGATGTATGTATGTTTGTTTGTTTGTTTGTTTGTTTGTTTGTTTTTTGTCCCACCAGGACATGCACACCTCACAAGTTCCCGGCTCTCTCGACTCGGTTGAAAACGGCTTTCTAGAAGAAGGCGAGGGCAGTGAGGCACAGTCCCCCGTCCCTCGACGCCCCTCGCGATGCCCCTCCTTCTTGGACTAACCCTCTTCAGAGGAGCCGTGAGAGCCAGGAACTTGTGAGTTTTGTATGTCCAGTCAGGCATCATTCATACCTGGTCTGTAGGAAGTTCCTGTCAGAAGGAGGTGGCACCGCGAGGGCGTCGAGGGGCGGAAGGCGGTGCCTTAGTGCCTCCCTCCTTCTGACATTGTAAAGGGA
>NW_027667094.1:17500-22500 GCF_963969265.1 Rhamphochromis sp. 'chilingali' | reverse complement strand
TAACTTTATTACTTTTTTAATAGTAGGATGTATGTATGTATGTATGTATGTTTGTTTGTTTGTTTGTTTGTTTGTTTGTTTGTTTTTTGTCCCACCAGGACATGCACACCTCACAAGTTCCCGGCTCTCTCGACTCGGTTGAAGACGGCTTTCTAGAAGAAGGCGAGGGCAGTGAGGCACAGTCCCCCGTCCCTCGACGCCCCTCGCGATGCCCCTCCTTCTTGGACTAACCCTCTTCAGAGGAGCCGTGAGAGCCAGGAACTTGTGAGTTTTGTATGTCCAGTCAGGCATCATTCATACCTGGTCTGTAGGAAGTTCCTGTCAGAAGGAGGTGGCACCGCGAGGGCGTCGAGGGGCGGAAGGCGGTGCCTTAGTGCCTCCCTCCTTCTGACATTGTAAAGGGACCCTAACTTTATTACTTTTTTAATAGTAGGATGGATGTATGTATGTATGTATGTATGTTTGTTTGTTTGTTTGTTTGTTTGTTTGTTTGTTTGTTTGTTTGTTTTTTGTCCCACCAGGACATGCACACCTCACAAGTTCCCGGCTCTCTCGACTCGGTTGAAGACGGCTTTCTAGAAGAAGGCGAGGGCAGTGAGGCACAGTCCCCCGTCCCTCGACGCCCCTCGCGATGCCCCTCCTTCTTGGACTAACCCTCTTCAGAGGAGCCGTGAGAGCCAGGAACTTGTGAGTTTTGTATGTCCAGTCAGGCATCATTCATACCTGGTCTGTAGGAAGTTCCTGTCAGAAGGAGGTGGCACCGCGAGGGCGTCGAGGGGCGGAAGGCGGTGCCTTAGTGCCTCCCTCCTTCTGACATTGTAAAGGGACCCTAACTTTATTACTTTTTTAATAGTAGGATGGATGTATGTATGTATGTATGTATGTTTGTTTGTTTGTTTGTTTGTTTGTTTGTTTGTTTGTTTGTTTTTTGTCCCACCAGGACATGCACACCTCACAAGTTCCCGGCTCTCTCGACTCGGTTGAAGACGGCTTTCTAGAAGAAGGCGAGGGCAGTGAGGCACAGTCCCCCGTCCCTCGACGCCCCTCGCGATGCCCCTCCTTCTTGGACTAACCCTCTTCAGAGGAGCCGTGAGAGCCAGGAACTTGTGAGTTTTGTATGTCCAGTCAGGCATCATTCATACCTGGTCTGTAGGAAGTTCCTGTCAGAAGGAGGTGGCACCGCGAGGGCGTCGAGGGGCGGAAGGCGGTGCCTTAGTGCCTCCCTCCTTCTGACATTGTAAAGGGACCCTAACTTTATTACTTTTTTAATAGTAGGATGGATGTATGTATGTATGTATGTATGTATGTATGTATGTATGTTTGTTTGTTTGTTTGTTTGTTTGTTTGTTTGTTTGTTTGTTTGTTTGTTTGTTTTTTGTCCCACCAGGACATGCACACCTCACAAGTTCCCGGCTCTCTCGACTCGGTTGAAGACGGCTTTCTAGAAGAAGGCGAGGGCAGTGAGGCACAGTCCCCCGTCCCTCGACGCCCCTCGCGATGCCCCTCCTTCTTGGACTAACCCTCTTCAGAGGAGCCGTGAGAGCCAGGAACTTGTGAGTTTTGTATGTCCAGTCAGGCATCATTCATACCTGGTCTGTAGGAAGTTCCTGTCAGAAGGAGGTGGCACCGCGAGGGCGTCGAGGGGCGGAAGGCGGTGCCTTAGTGCCTCCCTCCTTCTGACATTGTAAAGGGACCCTAACTTTATTACTTTTTTAATAGTAGGATGTATGTATGTATGTTTGTTTGTTTGTTTGTTTGTTTGTTTGTTTGTTTGTTTTTTGTCCCACCAGGACATGCACACCTCACAAGTTCCCGGCTCTCTCGACTCGGTTGAAAACGGCTTTCTAGAAGAAGGCGAGGGCAGTGAGGCACAGTCCCCCGTCCCTCGACGCCCCTCGCGATGCCCCTCCTTCTTGGACTAACCCTCTTCAGAGGAGCCGTGAGAGCCAGGAACTTGTGAGTTTTGTATGTCCAGTCAGGCATCATTCATACCTGGTCTGTAGGAAGTTCCTGTCAGAAGGAGGTGGCACCGCGAGGGCGTCGAGGGGCGGAAGGCGGTGCCTTAGTGCCTCCCTCCTTCTGACATTGTAAAGGGACCCTAACTTTATTACTTTTTTAATAGTAGGATGGATGTATGTATGTATGTATGTTTGTTTGTTTGTTTGTTTGCTTGTTTGTTTGTTTTTTGTCCCACCAGGACATGCACACCTCACAAGTTCCCGGCTCTCTCGACTCGGTTGAAGACGGCTTTCTAGAAGAAGGCGAGGGCAGTGAGGCACAGTCCCCCGTCCCTCGACGCCCCTCGCGATGCCCCTCCTTCTTGGACTAACCCTCTTCAGAGGAGCCGTGAGAGCCAGGAACTTGTGAGTTTTGTTTGTCCAGTCAGGCATCATTCATACCTGGTCTGTAGGAAGTTCCTGTCAGAAGGAGGAGGCACCGCGAGGGCGTCGAGGGGCGGAAGGCGGTGCCTTAGTGCCTCCCTCCTTCTGACATTGTAAAGGGACCCTAACTTTATTACTTTTTTAATAGTAGGATGGATGGATGTATGTATGTATGTTTGTTTGTTTGTTTGTTTGTTTGTTTGTTTGTTTTTTGTCCCACCAGGACATGCACACCTCACAAGTTCCCGGCTCTCTCGACTCGGTTGAAGACGGCTTTCTAGAAGAAGGCGAGGGCAGTGAGGCACAGTCCCCCGTCCCTCGACGCCCCTCGCGATGCCCCTCCTTCTTGGACTAACCCTCTTCAGAGGAGCCGTGAGAGCCAGGAACTTGTGAGTTTTGTATGTCCAGTCAGGCATCATTCATACCTGGTCTGTAGGAAGTTCCTGTCAGAAGGAGGTGGCACCGCGAGGGCGTCGAGGGGCGGAAGGCGGTGCCCTAGTGCCTCCCTCCTTCTGACATTGTAAAGGGACCCTAACTTTATTACTTTTTTAATAGTAGGATGTATGTATGTATGTATGTATGTATGTTTGTTTGTTTGTTTGTTTGTTTGTTTGTTTGTTTGTTTGTTTGTTTGTTTTTTGTCCCACCAGGACATGCACACCTCACAAGTTCCCGGCTCTCTCGACTCGGTTGAAGACGGCTTTCTAGAAGAAGGCGAGGGCAGTGAGGCACAGTCCCCCGTCCCTCGACGCCCCTCGCGATGCCCCTCCTTCTTGGACTAACCCTCTTCAGAGGAGCCGTGAGAGCCAGGAACTTGTGAGTTTTGTATGTCCAGTCAGGCATCATTCATACCTGGTCTGTAGGAAGTTCCTGTCAGAAGGAGGTGGCACCGCGAGGGCGTCGAGGGGCGGAAGGCGGTGCCTTAGTGCCTCCCTCCTTCTGACATTGTAAAGGGACCCTAACTTTATTACTTTTTTAATAATAGGATAGATGTATGTATGTATGTATGTTTGTTTGTTTGTTTGTTTGTTTGTTTGTTTGTTTGTTTTTTGTCCCACCAGGACATGCACACCTCACAAGTTCCCGGCTCTCTCGACTCGGTTGAAGACGGCTTTCTAGAAGAAGGCGAGGGCAGTGAGGCACAGTCCCCCGTCCCTCGACGCCCCTCGCGATGCCCCTCCTTCTTGGACTAACCCTCTTCAGAGGAGCCGTGAGAGCCAGGAACTTGTGAGTTTTGTATGTCCAGTCAGGCATCATTCATACCTGGTCTGTAGGAAGTTCCTGTCAGAAGGAGGTGGCACCGCGAGGGCGTCGAGGGGCGGAAGGCGGTGCCTTAGTGCCTCCCTCCTTCTGACATTGTAAAGGGACCCTAACTTTATTACTTTTTTAATAGTAGGATGGATGTATGTATGTATGTATGTATGTATGTATGTATGTATGTTTGTTTGTTTGTTTGTTTGTTTGTTTGTTTGTTTGTTTGTTTGTTTGTTTGTTTGTTTGTTTTTTGTCCCACCAGGACATGCACACCTCACAAGTTCCCGGCTCTCTCGACTCGGTTGAAGACGGCTTTCTAGAAGAAGGCGAGGGCAGTGAGGCACAGTCCCCCGTCCCTCGACGCCCCTCGCGATGCCCCTCCTTCTTGGACTAACCCTCTTCAGAGGAGCCGTGAGAGCCAGGAACTTGTGAGTTTTGTATGTCCAGTCAGGCATCATTCATACCTGGTCTGTAGGAAGTTCCTGTCAGAAGGAGGTGGCACCGCGAGGGCGTCGAGGGGCGGAAGGCGGTGCCTTAGTGCCTCCCTCCTTCTGACATTGTAAAGGGACCCTAACTTTATTACTTTTTTAATAGTAGGATGTATGTATGTATGTTTGTTTGTTTGTTTGTTTGTTTGTTTGTTTTTTGTCCCACCAGGACATGCACACCTCACAAGTTCCCGGCTCTCTCGACTCGGTTGAAAACGGCTTTCTAGAAGAAGGCGAGGGCAGTGAGGCACAGTCCCCCGTCCCTCGACGCCCCTCGCGATGCCCCTCCTTCTTGGACTAACCCTCTTCAGAGGAGCCGTGAGAGCCAGGAACTTGTGAGTTTTGTATGTCCAGTCAGGCATCATTCATACCTGGTCTGTAGGAAGTTCCTGTCAGAAGGAGGTGGCACCGCGAGGGCGTCGAGGGGCGGAAGGCGGTGCCTTAGTGCCTCCCTCCTTCTGACATTGTAAAGGGACCCTAACTTTATTACTTTTTTAATAGTAGGATGGATGTATGTATGTATGTATGTTTGTTTGTTTGTTTGTTTGCTTGTTTGTTTGTTTTTTGTCCCACCAGGACATGCACACCTCACAAGTTCCCGGCTCTCTCGACTCGGTTGAAGACGGCTTTCTAGAAGAAGGCGAGGGCAGTGAGGCACAGTCCCCCGTCCCTCGACGCCCCTCGCGATGCCCCTCCTTCTTGGACTAACCCTCTTCAGAGGAGCCGTGAGAGCCAGGAACTTGTGAGTTTTGTTTGTCCAGTCAGGCATCATTCATACCTGGTCTGTAGGAAGTTCCTGTCAGAAGGAGGAGGCACCGCGAGGGCGTCGAGGGGCGGAAGGCGGTGCCTTAGTGCCTCCCTCCTTCTGACATTGTAA
>NW_027667094.1:0-15000 GCF_963969265.1 Rhamphochromis sp. 'chilingali' | reverse complement strand
GACATTGTAAAGGGACCCTAACTTTATTACTTTTTTAATAGTAGGATGTATGTATGTATGTTTGTTTGTTTGTTTGTTTGTTTGTTTGTTTGTTTTTTGTCCCACCAGGACATGCACACCTCACAAGTTCCCGGCTCTCTCGACTCGGTTGAAAACGGCTTTCTAGAAGAAGGCGAGGGCAGTGAGGCACAGTCCCCCGTCCCTCGACGCCCCTCGCGATGCCCCTCCTTCTTGGACTAACCCTCTTCAGAGGAGCCGTGAGAGCCAGGAACTTGTGAGTTTTGTATGTCCAGTCAGGCATCATTCATACCTGGTCTGTAGGAAGTTCCTGTCAGAAGGAGGTGGCACCGCGAGGGCGTCGAGGGGCGGAAGGCGGTGCCTTAGTGCCTCCCTCCTTCTGACATTGTAAAGGGACCCTAACTTTATTACTTTTTTAATAGTAGGATGGATGTATGTATGTATGTATGTTTGTTTGTTTGTTTGTTTGCTTGTTTGTTTGTTTTTTGTCCCACCAGGACATGCACACCTCACAAGTTCCCGGCTCTCTCGACTCGGTTGAAGACGGCTTTCTAGAAGAAGGCGAGGGCAGTGAGGCACAGTCCCCCGTCCCTCGACGCCCCTCGCGATGCCCCTCCTTCTTGGACTAACCCTCTTCAGAGGAGCCGTGAGAGCCAGGAACTTGTGAGTTTTGTATGTCCAGTCAGGCATCATTCATACCTGGTCTGTAGGAAGTTCCTGTCAGAAGGAGGTGGCACCGCGAGGGCGTCGAGGGGCGGAAGGCGGTGCCTTAGTGCCTCCCTCCTTCTGACATTGTAAAGGGACCCTAACTTTATTACTTTTTTAATAGTAGGATGGATGGATGTATGTATGTATGTTTGTTTGTTTGTTTGTTTGTTTGTTTGTTTGTTTGTTTTTTGTCCCACCAGGACATGCACACCTCACAAGTTCCCGGCTCTCTCGACTCGGTTGAAGACGGCTTTCTAGAAGAAGGCGAGGGCAGTGAGGCACAGTCCCCCGTCCCTCGACGCCCCTCGCGATGCCCCTCCTTCTTGGACTAACCCTCTTCAGAGGAGCCGTGAGAGCCAGGAACTTGTGAGTTTTGTATGTCCAGTCAGGCATCATTCATACCTGGTCTGTAGGAAGTTCCTGTCAGAAGGAGGTGGCACCGCGAGGGCGTCGAGGGGCGGAAGGCGGTGCCTTAGTGCCTCCCTCCTTCTGACATTGTAAAGGGACCCTAACTTTATTACTTTTTTAATAGTAGGATGTATGTATGTATGTATGTATGTTTGTTTGTTTGTTTGTTTGTTTGTTTGTTTGTTTGTTTGTTTGTTTGTTTGTTTTTTGTCCCACCAGGACATGCACACCTCACAAGTTCCCGGCTCTCTCGACTCGGTTGAAGACGGCTTTCTAGAAGAAGGCGAGGGCAGTGAGGCACAGTCCCCCGTCCCTCGACGCCCCTCGCGATGCCCCTCCTTCTTGGACTAACCCTCTTCAGAGGAGCCGTGAGAGCCAGGAACTTGTGAGTTTTGTATGTCCAGTCAGGCATCATTCATACCTGGTCTGTAGGAAGTTCCTGTCAGAAGGAGGTGGCACCGCGAGGGCGTCGAGGGGCGGAAGGCGGTGCCTTAGTGCCTCCCTCCTTCTGACATTGTAAAGGGACCCTAACTTTATTACTTTTTTAATAGTAGGATGTATGTATGTTTGTTTGTTTGTTTGTTTGTTTGTTTGTTTGTTTGTTTTTTGTCCCACCAGGACATGCACACCTCACAAGTTCCCGGCTCTCTCGACTCGGTTGAAGACGGCTTTCTAGAAGAAGGCGAGGGCAGTGAGGCACAGTCCCCCGTCCCTCGACGCCCCTCGCGATGCCCCTCCTTCTTGGACTAACCCTCTTCAGAGGAGCCGTGAGAGCCAGGAACTTGTGAGTTTTGTATGTCCAGTCAGGCATCATTCATACCTGGTCTGTAGGAAGTTCCTGTCAGAAGGAGGTGGCACCGCGAGGGCGTCGAGGGGCGGAAGGCGGTGCCTTAGTGCCTCCCTCCTTCTGACATTGTAAAGGGACCCTAACTTTATTACTTTTTTAATAATAGGATGTATGTATGTATGTATGTATGTTTGTTTGTTTGTTTGTTTGTTTGTTTGTTTGTTTGTTTGTTTGTTTGTTTGTTTGTTTGTTTGTTTGTTTGTTTGTTTGTTTTTTTGTCCCACCAGGACATGCACACCTCACAAGTTCCCGGCTCTCTCGACTCGGTTGAAGACGGCTTTCTAGAAGAAGGCGAGGGCAGTGAGGCACAGTCCCCCGTCCCTCGACGCCCCTCGCGATGCCCCTCCTTCTTGGACTAACCCTCTTCAGAGGAGCCGTGAGAGCCAGGAACTTGTGAGTTTTGTATGTCCAGTCAGGCATCATTCATACCTGGTCTGTAGGAAGTTCCTGTCAGAAGGAGGTGGCACCGCGAGGGCGTCGAGGGGCGGAAGGCGGTGCCTTAGTGCCTCCCTCCTTCTGACATTGTAAAGGGACCCTAACTTTATTACTTTTTTAATAATACGATGTATGTATGTATGTATGAATGTATGTATGTATGTATGTTTGTTTGTTTGTTTGTTTGTTTGTTTGTTTGTTTGTTTTTTGTCCCACCAGGACATGCACACCTCACAAGTTCCCGGCTCTCTCGACTCGGTTGAAGACGGCTTTCTAGAAGAAGGCGAGGGCAGTGAGGCACAGTCCCCCGTCCCTCGACGCCCCTCGCGATGCCCCTCCTTCTTGGACTAACCCTCTTCAGAGGAGCCGTGAGAGCCAGGAACTTGTGAGTTTTGTATGTCCAGTCAGGCATCATTCATACCTGGTGTGTAGGAAGTTCCTGTCAGAAGGAGGTGGCACCGCGAGGGCGTCGAGGGGCGGAAGGCAGTGCCTTAGTGCCTCCCTCCTTCTGACATTGTAAAGGAACCCTAACTTTATTACTTTTTTAATAGTAGGATGGATGGATGTATGTATGTATGTTTGTTTGTTTGTTTGTTTGTTTGTTTGTTTTTTGTCCCACCAGGACATGCACACCTCACAAGTTCCCGGCTCTCTCGACTCGGTTGAAGACGGCTTTCTAGAAGAAGGCGAGGGCAGTGAGGCACAGTCCCCCGTCCCTCGACGCCCCTCGCGATGCCCCTCCTTCTTGGACTAACCCTCTTCAGAGGAGCCGTGAGAGCCAGGAACTTGTGAGTTTTGTATGTCCAGTCAGGCATCATTCATACCTGGTCTGTAGGAAGTTCCTGTCAGAAGGAGGTGGCACCGCGAGGGCGTCGAGGGGCGGAAGGCGGTGCCTTAGTGCCTCCCTCCTTCTGACATTGTAAAGGGACCCTAACTTTATTACTTTTTTAATAGTAGGATGTATGTATGTATGTATGAATGTATGTATGTTTGTTTGTTTGTTTGTTTGTTTGTTTGTTTGTTTGTTTGTTTGTTTTTTGTCCCACCAGGACATGCACACCTCACAAGTTCCCGGCTCTCTCGACTCGGTTGAAGACGGCTTTCTAGAAGAAGGCGAGGGCAGTGAGGCACAGTCCCCCGTCCCTCGACGCCCCTCGCGATGCCCCTCCTTCTTGGACTAACCCTCTTCAGAGGAGCCGTGAGAGCCAGGAACTTGTGAGTTTTGTATGTCCAGTCAGGCATCATTCATACCTGGTCTGTAGGAAGTTCCTGTCAGAAGGAGGTGGCACCGCGAGGGCGTCGAGGGGCGGAAGGCAGTGCCTTAGTGCCTCCCTCCTTCTGACATTGTAAAGGGACCCTAACTTTATTACTTTTTTAATAGTAGGATGGATGGATGTATGTATGTATGTTTGTTTGTTTGTTTGTTTGTTTGTTTGTTTTTTGTCCCACCAGGACATGCACACCTCACAAGTTCCCGGCTCTCTCGACTCGGTTGAAGACGGCTTTCTAGAAGAAGGCGAGGGCAGTGAGGCACAGTCCCCCGTCCCTCGACGCCCCTCGCGATGCCCCTCCTTCTTGGACTAACCCTCTTCAGAGGAGCCGTGAGAGCCAGGAACTTGTGAGTTTTGTATGTCCAGTCAGGCATCATTCATACCTGGTCTGTAGGAAGTTCCTGTCAGAAGGAGGTGGCACCGCGAGGGCGTCGAGGGGCGGAAGGCGGTGCCTTAGTGCCTCCCTCCTTCTGACATTGTAAAGGGACCCTAACTTTATTACTTTTTTAATAGTAGGATGTATGTATGTATGTTTGTTTGTTTGTTTGTTTGTTTGTTTGTTTGTTTTTTGTCCCACCAGGACATGCACACCTCACAAGTTCCCGGCTCTCTCGACTCGGTTGAAAACGGCTTTCTAGAAGAAGGCGAGGGCAGTGAGGCACAGTCCCCCGTCCCTCGACGCCCCTCGCGATGCCCCTCCTTCTTGGACTAACCCTCTTCAGAGGAGCCGTGAGAGCCAGGAACTTGTGAGTTTTGTATGTCCAGTCAGGCATCATTCATACCTGGTCTGTAGGAAGTTCCTGTCAGAAGGAGGTGGCACCGCGAGGGCGTCGAGGGGCGGAAGGCGGTGCCTTAGTGCCTCCCTCCTTCTGACATTGTAAAGGGACCCTAACTTTATTACTTTTTTAATAGTAGGATGGATGTATGTATGTATGTATGTTTGTTTGTTTGTTTGTTTGCTTGTTTGTTTGTTTTTTGTCCCACCAGGACATGCACACCTCACAAGTTCCCGGCTCTCTCGACTCGGTTGAAGACGGCTTTCTAGAAGAAGGCGAGGGCAGTGAGGCACAGTCCCCCGTCCCTCGACGCCCCTCGCGATGCCCCTCCTTCTTGGACTAACCCTCTTCAGAGGAGCCGTGAGAGCCAGGAACTTGTGAGTTTTGTATGTCCAGTCAGGCATCATTCATACCTGGTCTGTAGGAAGTTCCTGTCAGAAGGAGGTGGCACCGCGAGGGCGTCGAGGGGCGGAAGGCGGTGCCTTAGTGCCTCCCTCCTTCTGACATTGTAAAGGGACCCTAACTTTATTACTTTTTTAATAGTAGGATGGATGGATGTATGTATGTATGTTTGTTTGTTTGTTTGTTTGTTTGTTTGTTTGTTTGTTTTTTGTCCCACCAGGACATGCACACCTCACAAGTTCCCGGCTCTCTCGACTCGGTTGAAGACGGCTTTCTAGAAGAAGGCGAGGGCAGTGAGGCACAGTCCCCCGTCCCTCGACGCCCCTCGCGATGCCCCTCCTTCTTGGACTAACCCTCTTCAGAGGAGCCGTGAGAGCCAGGAACTTGTGAGTTTTGTATGTCCAGTCAGGCATCATTCATACCTGGTCTGTAGGAAGTTCCTGTCAGAAGGAGGTGGCACCGCGAGGGCGTCGAGGGGCGGAAGGCGGTGCCTTAGTGCCTCCCTCCTTCTGACATTGTAAAGGGACCCTAACTTTATTACTTTTTTAATAGTAGGATGTATGTATGTATGTATGTATGTTTGTTTGTTTGTTTGTTTGTTTGTTTGTTTGTTTGTTTGTTTGTTTTTTGTCCCACCAGGACATGCACACCTCACAAGTTCCCGGCTCTCTCGACTCGGTTGAAGACGGCTTTCTAGAAGAAGGCGAGGGCAGTGAGGCACAGTCCCCCGTCCCTCGACGCCCCTCGCGATGCCCCTCCTTCTTGGACTAACCCTCTTCAGAGGAGCCGTGAGAGCCAGGAACTTGTGAGTTTTGTATGTCCAGTCAGGCATCATTCATACCTGGTCTGTAGGAAGTTCCTGTCAGAAGGAGGTGGCACCGCGAGGGCGTCGAGGGGCGGAAGGCGGTGCCTTAGTGCCTCCCTCCTTCTGACATTGTAAAGGGACCCTAACTTTATTACTTTTTTAATAGTAGGATGTATGTATGTTTGTTTGTTTGTTTGTTTGTTTGTTTGTTTGTTTGTTTTTTGTCCCACCAGGACATGCACACCTCACAAGTTCCCGGCTCTCTCGACTCGGTTGAAGACGGCTTTCTAGAAGAAGGCGAGGGCAGTGAGGCACAGTCCCCCGTCCCTCGACGCCCCTCGCGATGCCCCTCCTTCTTGGACTAACCCTCTTCAGAGGAGCCGTGAGAGCCAGGAACTTGTGAGTTTTGTATGTCCAGTCAGGCATCATTCATACCTGGTCTGTAGGAAGTTCCTGTCAGAAGGAGGTGGCACCGCGAGGGCGTCGAGGGGCGGAAGGCGGTGCCTTAGTGCCTCCCTCCTTCTGACATTGTAAAGGGACCCTAACTTTATTACTTTTTTAATAATAGGATGTATGTATGTATGTATGTATGTTTGTTTGTTTGTTTGTTTGTTTATTTGTTTGTTTGTTTGTTTGTTTGTTTGTTTGTTTGTTTGTTTGTTTGTTTGTTTTTTGTCCCACCAGGACATGCACACCTCACAAGTTCCCGGCTCTCTCGACTCGGTTGAAGACGGCTTTCTAGAAGAAGGCGAGGGCAGTGAGGCACAGTCCCCCGTCCCTCGACGCCCCTCGCGATGCCCCTCCTTCTTGGACTAACCCTCTTCAGAGGAGCCGTGAGAGCCAGGAACTTGTGAGTTTTGTATGTCCAGTCAGGCATCATTCATACCTGGTCTGTAGGAAGTTCCTGTCAGAAGGAGGTGGCACCGCGAGGGCGTCGAGGGGCGGAAGGCAGTGCCTTAGTGCCTCCCTCCTTCTGACATTGTAAAGGGACCCTAACTTTATTACTTTTTTAATAGTAGGATGGATGGATGTATGTATGTATGTATGTATGTTTGTTTGTTTGTTTGTTTGTTTTTTGTCCCACCAGGACATGCACACCTCACAAGTTCCCGGCTCTCTCGACTCGGTTGAAGACGGCTTTCTAGAAGAAGGCGAGGGCAGTGAGGCACAGTCCCCCGTCCCTCGACGCCCCTCGCGATGCCCCTCCTTCTTGGACTAACCCTCTTCAGAGGAGCCGTGAGAGCCAGGAACTTGTGAGTTTTGTATGTCCAGTCAGGCATCATTCATACCTGGTCTGTAGGAAGTTCCTGTCAGAAGGAGGTGGCACCGCGAGGGCGTCGAGGGGCGGAAGGCGGTGCCTTAGTGCCTCCCTCCTTCTGACATTGTAAAGGGACCCTAACTTTATTACTTTTTTAATAGTAGGATGGATGGATGTATGTATGTATGTTTGTTTGTTTGTTTGTTTGTTTGTTTGTTTGTTTGTTTGTTTGTTTGTTTTTTGTCCCACCAGGACATGCACACCTCACAAGTTCCCGGCTCTCTCGACTCGGTTGAAGACGGCTTTCTAGAAGAAGGCGAGGGCAGTGAGGCACAGTCCCCCGTCCCTCGACGCCCCTCGCGATGCCCCTCCTTCTTGGACTAACCCTCTTCAGAGGAGCCATGAGAGCCAGGAACTTGTGAGTTTTGTATGTCCAGTCAGGCATCATTCATACCTGGTCTGTAGGAAGTTCCTGTCAGAAGGAGGTGGCACCGCGAGGGCGTCGAGGGGCGGAAGGCGGTGCCTTAGTGCCTCCCTCCTTCTGACATTGTAAAGGGACCCTAACTTTATTACTTTTTTAATAATAGGATGAATGTATGTATGTATGTATGTTTGTTTGTTTGTTTGTTTGTTTGTTTGTTTTTTGTCCCACCAGGACATGCACACCTCACAAGTTCCCGGCTCTCTCGACTCGGTTGAAGACGGCTTTCTAGAAGAAGGCGAGGGCAGTGAGGCACAGTCCCCCGTCCCTCGACGCCCCTCGCGATGCCCCTCCTTCTTGGACTAACCCTCTTCAGAGGAGCCGTGAGAGCCAGGAACTTGTGAGTTTTGTATGTCCAGTCAGGCATCATTCATACCTGGTCTGTAGGAAGTTCCTGTCAGAAGGAGGTGGCACCGCGAGGGCGTCGAGGGGCGGAAGGCGGTGCCTTAGTGCCTCCCTCCTTCTGACATTGTAAAGGGACCCTAACTTTATTACTTTTTTAATAGTAGGATTTATGTTTGTTTGTTTGTTTGTTTGTTTGTTTGTTTGTTTGTTTGTTTGTTTTTTGTCCCACCAGGACATGCACACCTCACAAGTTCCCGGCTCTCTCGACTCGGTTGAAGACGGCTTTCTAGAAGAAGGCGAGGGCAGTGAGGCACAGTCCCCCGTCCCTCGACGCCCCTCGCGATGCCCCTCCTTCTTGGACTAACCCTCTTCAGAGGAGCCGTGAGAGCCAGGAACTTGTGAGTTTTGTATGTCCAGTCAGGCATCATTCATACCTGGTCTGTAGGAAGTTCCTGTCAGAAGGAGGTGGCACCGCGAGGGCGTCGAGGGGCGGAAGGCGGTGCCTTAGTGCCTCCCTCCTTCTGACATTGTAAAGGGACCCTAACTTTATTACTTTTTTAATAGTAGGATGTATGTATGTATGTATGAATGTATGTATGTTTGTTTGTTTGTTTGTTTGTTTGTTTGTTTGTTTGTTTGTTTGTTTTTTGTCCCACCAGGACATGCACACCTCACAAGTTCCCGGCTCTCTCGACTCGGTTGAAGACGGCTTTCTAGAAGAAGGCGAGGGGAGTGAGGCACAGTCCCCCGTCCCTTGACGCCCCTCGCGATGCCCCTCCTTCTTGGACTAACCCTCTTCAGAGGAGCCGTGAGAGCCAGGAACTTGTGAGTTTTGTATGTCCAGTCAGGCATCATTCATACCTGGTCTGTAGGAAGTTCCTGTCAGAAGGAGGTGGCACCGCGAGGGCGTCGAGGGGCGGAAGGCGGTGCCTTAGTGCCTCCCTCCTTCTGACATTGTAAAGGGACCCTAACTTTATTACTTTTTTAATAGTAGGATGTATGTATGTATGTATGTATGTATGTTTGTTTGTTTGTTTGTTTGTTTGTTTGTTTGTTTGTTTGTTTGTTTTTTGTCCCACCAGGACATGCACACCTCACAAGTTCCCGGCTCTCTCGACTCGGTTGAAGACGGCTTTCTAGAAGAAGGCGAGGGCAGTGAGGCACAGTCCCCCGTCCCTCGACGCCCCTCGCGATGCCCCTCCTTCTTGGACTAACCCTCTTCAGAGGAGCCGTGAGAGCCAGGAACTTGTGAGTTTTGTATGTCCAGTCAGGCATCATTCATACCTGGTCTGTAGGAAGTTCCTGTCAGAAGGAGGTGGCACCGCGAGGGCGTCGAGGGGCGGAAGGCGGTGCCTTAGTGCCTCCCTCCTTCTGACATTGTAAAGGGACCCTAACTTTATTACTTTTTTAATAGTAGGATGTATGTATGTATGTATGTATGTTTGTTTGTTTGTTTGTTTGTTTGTTTGTTTGTTTGTTTGTTTTTTGTCCCACCAGGACATGCACACCTCACAAGTTCCCGGCTCTCTCGACTCGGTTGAAGACGGCTTTCTAGAAGAAGGCGAGGGCAGTGAGGCACAGTCCCCCGTCCCTCGACGCCCCTCGCGATGCCCCTCCTTCTTGGACTAACCCTCTTCAGAGGAGCCGTGAGAGCCAGGAACTTGTGAGTTTTGTATGTCCAGTCAGGCATCATTCATACCTGGTCTGTAGGAAGTTCCTGTCAGAAGGAGGTGGCACCGCGAGGGCGTCGAGGGGCGGAAGGCGGTGCCTTAGTGCCTCCCTCCTTCTGACATTGTAAAGGGACCCTAACTTTATTACGTTTTTAATAGTAGGATGGATGTATGTATGTATGTATGTATGTTTGTTTGTTTGTTTGTTTGTTTGTTTGTTTGTTTGTTTTTTGTCCCACCAGGACATGCACACCTCACAAGTTCCCGGCTCTCTCGACTCGGTTGAAGACGGCTTTCTAGAAGAAGGCGAGGGCAGTGAGGCACAGTCCCCCGTCCCTCGACGCCCCTCGCGATGCCCCTCCTTCTTGGACTAACCCTCTTCAGAGGAGCCGTGAGAGCCAGGAACTTGTGAGTTTTGTATGTCCAGTCAGGCATCATTCATACCTGGTCTGTAGGAAGTTCCTGTCAGAAGGAGGTGGCACCGCGAGGGCGTCGAGGGGCGGAAGGCGGTGCCTTAGTGCCTCCCTCCTTCTGACATTGTAAAGGGACCCTAACTTTATTACTTTTTTAATAGTAGGATGGATGTATGTATGTATGTATGTTTGTTTGTTTGTTTGTTTGTTTGTTTGTTTGTTTGTTTGTTTTTTGTCCCACCAGGACATGCACACCTCACAAGTTCCCGGCTCTCTCGACTCGGTTGAAGACGGCTTTCTAGAAGAAGGCGAGGGCAGTGAGGCACAGTCCCCCGTCCCTCGACGCCCCTCGCGATGCCCCTCCTTCTTGGACTAACCCTCTTCAGAGGAGCCGTGAGAGCCAGGAACTTGTGAGTTTTGTATGTCCAGTCAGGCATCATTCATACCTGGTCTGTAGGAAGTTCCTGTCAGAAGGAGGTGGCACCGCGAGGGCGTCGAGGGGCGGAAGGCGGTGCCTTAGTGCCTCCCTCCTTCTGACATTGTAAAGGGACCCTAACTTTATTACTTTTTTAATAGTAGGATGTATGTATGTATGTATGTATGTATGTATGTTTGTTTGTTTGTTTGTTTGTTTGTTTGTTTGTTTGTTTGTTTGTTTGTTTGTTTGTTTGTTTTTTGTCCCACCAGGACATGCACACCTCACAAGTTCCCGGCTCTCTCGACTCGGTTGAAGACAGCTTTCTAGAAGAAGGCGAGGGCAGTGAGGCACAGTCCCCCGTCCCTCGACGCCCCTCGCGATGCCCCTCCTTCTTGGACTAACCCTCTTCAGAGGAGCCGTGAGAGCCAGGAACTTGTGAGTTTTGTATGTCCAGTCAGGCATCATTCATACCTGGTCTGTAGGAAGTTCCTGTCAGAAGGAGGTGGCACCGCGAGGGCGTCGAGGGGCGGAAGGCGGTGCCTTAGTGCCTCCCTCCTTCTGACATTGTAAAGGGACCCTAACTTTATTACTTTTTTAATAGTAGGATGTATGTATGTTTGTTTGTTTGTTTGTTTGTTTGTTTGTTTTTTGTCCCACCAGGACATGCACACCTCACAAGTTCCCGGCTCTCTCGACTCGGTTGAAAACGGCTTTCTAGAAGAAGGCGAGGGCAGTGAGGCACAGTCCCCCGTCCCTCGACGCCCCTCGCGATGCCCCTCCTTCTTGGACTAACCCTCTTCAGAGGAGCCGTGAGAGCCAGGAACTTGTGAGTTTTGTATGTCCAGTCAGGCATCATTCATACCTGGTCTGTAGGAAGTTCCTGTCAGAAGGAGGTGGCACCGCGAGGGCGTCGAGGGGCGGAAGGCGGTGCCTTAGTGCCTCCCTCCTTCTGACATTGTAAAGGGACCCTAACTTTATTACTTTTTTAATAGTAGGATGGATGTATGTATGTATGTATGTTTGTTTGTTTGTTTGTTTGCTTGTTTGTTTGTTTTTTGTCCCACCAGGACATGCACACCTCACAAGTTCCCGGCTCTCTCGACTCGGTTGAAGACGGCTTTCTAGAAGAAGGCGAGGGCAGTGAGGCACAGTCCCCCGTCCCTCGACGCCCCTCGCGATGCCCCTCCTTCTTGGACTAACCCTCTTCAGAGGAGCCGTGAGAGCCAGGAACTTGTGAGTTTTGTATGTCCAGTCAGGCATCATTCATACCTGGTCTGTAGGAAGTTCCTGTCAGAAGGAGGTGGCACCGCGAGGGCGTCGAGGGGCGGAAGGCGGTGCCTTAGTGCCTCCCTCCTTCTGACATTGTAAAGGGACCCTAACTTTATTACTTTTTTAATAGTAGGATGGATGTATGTATGTATGTATGTTTGTTTGTTTGTTTGTTTGTTTGTTTGTTTGTTTGTTTTTTGTCCCACCAGGACATGCACACCTCACAAGTTCCCGGCTCTCTCGACTCGGTTGAAGACGGCTTTCTAGAAGAAGGCGAGGGCAGTGAGGCACAGTCCCCCGTCCCTCGACGCCCCTCGCGATGCCCCTCCTTCTTGGACTAACCCTCTTCAGAGGAGCCGTGAGAGCCAGGAACTTGTGAGTTTTGTATGTCCAGTCAGGCATCATTCATACCTGGTCTGTAGGAAGTTCCTGTCAGAAGGAGGTGGCACCGCGAGGGCGTCGAGGGGCGGAAGGCGGTGCCTTAGTGCCTCCCTCCTTCTGACATTGTAAAGGGACCCTAACTTTATTACTTTTTTAATAATAGGATAGATGTATGTATGTATGTATGTTTGTTTGTTTGTTTGTTTGTTTGTTTGTTTGTTTTTTGTCCCACCAGGACATGCACACCTCACAAGTTCCCGGCTCTCTCGACTCGGTTGAAGACGGCTTTCTAGAAGAAGGCGAGGGCAGTGAGGCACAGTCCCCCGTCCCTCGACGCCCCTCGCGATGCCCCTCCTTCTTGGACTAACCCTCTTCAGAGGAGCCGTGAGAGCCAGGAACTTGTGAGTTTTGTATGTCCAGTCAGGCATCATTCATACCTGGTCTGTAGGAAGTTCCTGTCAGAAGGAGGTGGCACCGCGAGGGCGTCGAGGGGCGGAAGGCGGTGCCTTAGTGCCTCCCTCCTTCTGACATTGTAAAGGGACCCTAACTTTATTACTTTTTTAATAGTAGGATGTATGTATGTTTGTTTGTTTGTTTGTTTGTTTGTTTGTTTGTTTGTTTGTTTGTTTGTTTGTTTTTTGTCCCACCAGGACATGCACACCTCACAAGTTCCCGGCTCTCTCGACTCGGTTGAAGACGGCTTTCTAGAAGAAGGCGAGGGCAGTGAGGCACAGTCCCCCGTCCCTCGACGCCCCTCGCGATGCCCCTCCTTCTTGGACTAACCCTCTTCAGAGGAGCCGTGAGAGCCAGGAACTTGTGAGTTTTGTATGTCCAGTCAGGCATCATTCATACCTGGTCTGTAGGAAGTTCCTGTCAGAAGGAGGTGGCACCGCGAGGGCGTCGAGGGGCGGAAGGCGGTGCCTTAGTGCCTCCCTCCTTCTGACATTGTAAAGGGACCCTAACTTTATTACTTTTTTAATAATAGGATGTATGTATGTATGTATGTATGTTTGTTTGTTTGTTTGTTTATTTGTTTGTTTGTTTGTTTGTTTGTTTGTTTGTTTGTTTGTTTGTTTTTTTGTCCCACCAGGACATGCACACCTCACAAGTTCCCGGCTCTCTCGACTCGGTTGAAGACGGCTTTCTAGAAGAAGGCGAGGGCAGTGAGGCACAGTCCCCCGTCCCTCGACGCCCCTCGCGATGCCCCTCCTTCTTGGACTAACCCTCTTCAGAGGAGCCGTGAGAGCCAGGAACTTGTGAGTTTTGTATGTCCAGTCAGGCATCATTCATACCTGGTCTGTAGGAAGTTCCTGTCAGAAGGAGGTGGCACCGCGAGGGCGTCGAGGGGCGGAAGGCGGTGCCTTAGTGCCTCCCTCCTTCTGACATTGTAAAGGGACCCTAACTTTATTACTTTTTTAATAATACGATGTATGTATGTATGTATGAATGTATGTATGTATGTTTGTTTGTTTGTTTGTTTGTTTGTTTGTTTGTTTTTTGTCCCACCAGGACATGCACACCTCACAAGTTCCCGGCTCTCTCGACTCGGTTGAAGACGGCTTTCTAGAAGAAGGCGAGGGCAGTGAGGCACAGTCCCCCGTCCCTCGACGCCCCTCGCGATGCCCCTCCTTCTTGGACTAACCCTCTTCAGAGGAGCCGTGAGAGCCAGGAACTTGTGAGTTTTGTATGTCCAGTCAGGCATCATTCATACCTGGTCTGTAGGAAGTTCCTGTCAGAAGGAGGTGGCACCGCGAGGGCGTCGAGGGGCGGAAGGCAGTGCCTTAGTGCCTCCCTCCTTCTGACATTGTAAAGGGACCCTAACTTTATTACTTTTTTAATAGTAGGATGGATGGATGTATGTATGTATGTTTGTTTGTTTGTTTGTTTGTTTGTTTGTTTGTTTTTTGTCCCACCAGGACATGCACACCTCACAAGTTCCCGGCTCTCTCGACTCGGTTGAAGACGGCTTTCTAGAAGAAGGCGAGGGCAGTGAGGCACAGTCCCCCGTCCCTCGACGCCCCTCGCGATGCCCCTCCTTCTTGGACTAACCCTCTTCAGAGGAGCCGTGAGAGCCAGGAACTTGTGAGTTTTGTATGTCCAGTCAGGCATCATTCATACCTGGTCTGTAGGAAGTTCCTGTCAGAAGGAGGTGGCACCGCGAGGGCGTCGAGGGGCGGAAGGCGGTGCCTTAGTGCCTCCCTCCTTCTGACATTGTAAAGGGACCCTAACTTTATTACTTTTTTAATAGTAGGATGTATGTATGTATGTATGAATGTATGTATGTTTGTTTGTTTGTTTGTTTGTTTGTTTGTTTGTTTGTTTGTTTGTTTTTTGTCCCACCAGGACATGCACACCTCACAAGTTCCCGGCTCTCTCGACTCGGTTGAAGACGGCTTTCTAGAAGAAGGCGAGGGCAGTGAGGCACAGTCCCCCGTCCCTCGACGCCCCTCGCGATGCCCCTCCTTCTTGGACTAACCCTCTTCAGAGGAGCGGTGAGAGCCAGGAACTTGTGAGTTTTGTATGTCCAGTCAGGCATCATTCATACCTGGTCTGTAGGAAGTTCCTGTCAGAAGGAGGTGGCACAGCGAGGGCGTCGAGGGGCGGAAGGCGGTGCCTTAGTGCCTCCCTCCTTCTGACATTGTAAAGGGACCCCTAACTTTATTACTTTTTTAATAGTAGATGGATGGATGTATGTATGTTTGTATTTGTTTGTAAGTGTTTGTTTGTTTGTTTGTTTGTTTGTTTGTTTGTTTTTTGTCCCACAGACACACACACAAGTTCCCGCTGAACTCGGTGAAGGAGGCTTTCTAGAGAGGGAGGGCAGTGCACCCGTCCCTCGAGCCCTGCGATGGCCCCTCCTTCTTGGACTAACCCTCTTCAGAGGAGCCGTGGAGCCAGGAACTTGTGATTTTTGTATGTCCAGTCAGGCATCATTCATACCTGGCTGTAGGAAGTTCTGTCAGAGGAGGTGGCACGCGAGGGCGTCGAGGGGCGAAGGCGGGCCTTAGTGCCCTTCTGACATTGTAAAGGGACCCCTAACTTTATTACTTTTTTTAATAGTAGGATGGATGGATGTATGTATGTTTGTTTGTTTG
>NW_027667095.1:0-16000 GCF_963969265.1 Rhamphochromis sp. 'chilingali' | reverse complement strand
CATTTTTGATAGCAAAAGATTTCTTTAGAGGACAAAAATGACCCGTGGACATTTAGTAATGTTAATGTATACTTAAAATGCTGTGTCACCTTTGTTATATCTCTTATTTTTACACCACATTAAGTTATATTTACTTTCATTTTTGTCTTCGGGTCCAAACTGGCTCTTGATAGTAAAAGCTGTTGAACCCTGTGCTCTATAAATAGACTGAATTTACAACTTGGGCCAAGAGTTAAACAAGTTTGTGAACTTTGCTCACTGTGGCCTGTAACTGTATAAGCTCATGGAAATACTCAGAGACATAATAGTCTAGTAGATTTCATATATTAGCTAAGAGCATTGGAAAACCTGTTTTCTGGGTCAGAGTGAGGGGCTACCTTGCCTACATGTGGAGGCAGGAGCACCACATTTAAACGGAAAGAAACATCCCCCAATTCAGACTATTAACATGAGCTTTCATGAGGGCACAAAATCATCCATTTTCCCCCCACAGCTGACACCATATACCCCAACACCGTAACAGCTTCGGCCAGCTGATGTAAGATCTTAGCCGAGACCCTCTTTTCCTCTACATCTCTGCTGTGT
Source organism: Rhamphochromis sp. 'chilingali' (assembly GCF_963969265.1). Classification (NCBI taxonomy): domain Eukaryota; kingdom Metazoa; phylum Chordata; class Actinopteri; order Cichliformes; family Cichlidae; genus Rhamphochromis; species Rhamphochromis sp. 'chilingali'. The sequence goes on along the minus strand of NW_027667095.1, from coordinate 15,415 downwards.
TGCTCTTTGCATTTCCAGGTGCTTTGATCATGCTGCTTCCCGGCTGTGCAGCTCTCCCCTGCAGGTCCTCTAACCCTGAACGCAGGACGTTCTGTCAGCGCTCCTCTTCACCAAAAACTAGCTTTACAAATGGTTTTGTAGTAAATCATGTTTACAAAAAGGTTTGTCCTCCAGCTTATCTCAACGTCTTTGACACTGTTGTGTAACGAAGTGTGCCATCGACCAGTAACAACCTGTGTTTTGTAATTTTAGTGTAGTGTTACTGCTAAAAATTCAAATGAATGCTAAACCAAGATGAAAAAGCAACTTGGGAAGTCAGGGAAAGTTGAGTTGTTGATCTCATCCTCAAAAACATCATATCCACCATGTAAAGTGAACATTAGAAGAATTTGTTTAACAATGATAAAAACTCATGCATAGTAAATTAATTTTTAGGCTTGAATTTACTTTGTCATGTGACAGTTTTTAACGATTTGTTGCCCTCCTCGTAGAGTGACCTAGATTCGTTATTTATTAGCCTAAAAGCCTATAATAAAATAATTCTAAACACGAAGAAGCTATCAATGTTTTACTTAAAGCAGATATTTTGAACTCAGGACCATCCAAAGAGCACATGAATGCAGGGTTAGTGTATGTTTCAGCTAGCAGAAAAGGTCATCAGTCATCAATGCACTTTGATGCTGGCATTGTTACATCAACATTATTCAGAGGGCCATATGTGACCCACACAGTATGATGTATTCAAAATACAGAATTGCTGTATTAAAAACAAAACAAAAAAAACAACCCAGGATCTTTGGATTATTTTTTCCACGGCTCTGACCTGCAATCAGCGGCTGTACAAGCGTCTGTCCAGGCGGGGCAATGGCTGTGAACCCAAGAGTTGCAAGGGGCGCGGGTACGTATGCAGACCCAGGAACTGGCAGAGCTTGCTGCGAAGGGGAGGAGGCTGTTGCATTGGAGACTAGAGGCAGGGTGGATGGTACCCCTGGAGTGGACTGGACGTAGGTGATCCTGGACAGGAGGTACAGATACAGGTGAGGTGATTATTATAAAATGAAAAAAACAACAACAGAAGAAGAAGGCAAGAAGAAGAAGCAGGCGGAAGGAGGATGACATTTATTGTAATAAGAAATGTCAGGAAGGGTGCAGAGGCAGCGACAGCCCATGTTACAGTAGAATAATGAGGCAGACTGAGAGTGCAGGGAACAGAGACACGATTGGAAGGAAAGAGGAAGACAAAAAGAGAAGTGCTGCAGTGAGGGTCAGTTGGTGAGTGTACATCACAGCAAGTAGCACTAGATAACTAGTGCTGCGTGTGTGTGTGTGTGTGTGTGTGTGTGTGTGTGTGTGTGTGTGTGTGTGTGTGTGTGTGTGTGTGTGTGTGTGTGTGTGTGTGTGTGAGAGGAGATGAGAGGTAGTGTGGGGGTGGCAGGCAGAGGCAACTTGGGCCACCAGCAGCATGACTAACATATCCAGAATAGAGCTGTAGTGTTACAGCTGCACCCCTACTGGAATTTCGGTTTCTCGTGTTGTCTGCTCACTGTGTTACAGGAAATATGGAGAAGCTACACAGCTTCAGCTTATATGCTGCAAGGAAAAGATAGCATATTGTTTTTTAATAACTCAGCTGTTAACTTATAATATTGTCGGTGATTACTCAGAGAGTTTTATTTCCCCATTAACTGCAGTAAAAGCCTGTTTGGAATTAAAGTGCCTTTTTTTAAAACCTTGGAAGGCATAAACTGGCCCATTTAGAAAGTATTTCATTTGGTCTAAAACTGTTGAATAAACCTTTTATTATCTAGCCAGTGGGCAAAATCGTCATGTAAAAACACTCCTTCTGATTAACTTCTATTTTGGAAGTAACCAAATTGAGTGCACACGGAGACAGAGCATGTCTTTAAGCTCAAAATGATTTCAGGGAATTATCGCTGGTTAACTGATGTTTACTACAGATTGTGAATGAAGCTGCACGCGTGGCTTGCCTTCTCCATTTTAATGTTGCATCAAAGAAAGCACAGCAGCAAACCTGTAAAGGGAGGATCAACGTGTTCCCTCTAAGTATTTATGTGTATATATATACAGCACATCTGTCATATGCAGAAAGCCTGCAAAATACGGCTGCAGCTATTGATTTCTTTGTTAATCGAGTATCTTATCAATTAAGTAAGTTATCGGATAAGAAATACTTTTGCCTTATTAATGAGATTGCTTATTGGTTTACACTTTAGAAATTACAAATTTTAATAGTTTAACTGAATTAAACACCCATCCACAGAACTAAACTGCTAAATTAAAATAAAAATTAAAAATGCAACAATAGACAGATAACAAATACAGAAATCTGGAGCTATCGCAGCTATCATAGGGGGGGATACAGGGTACACCCTGGACAGTTGGCAATAAAAATTAAAAAAAAAAAAAAGGTACATAAAAACAACAGACTTCAGACTGAGTTCTGACAGGATTGTACCTCCTGGATGAGGTACATTTGCTGTGTGTTCACGTGTATGTGTTTTTAAGTCTTGTATGTGGTGATTGCAATGAAGAAAAACGTTCTCTGAACTGAACTGTTTGCCATGTGCTGAGCTGCAGCATGTCCCAATTCAGAAAACGGATGTTCTGATGGTGTAGATGTTAATAATAATAATAATAACTTTATTTATAAAGCGCTTTAAAACAAAGTGCTGTACAGCTATTTGAAACTAAAAAGATGAATAAATAAAAAGGGATAAATAGCAGTACAAGTAAAAACACAATACAAGTTAAAAACAGTAAGAATTTAAAAAGTAAAAGACAAAGAAATTAAGACATGTAAGATAGGGTGAACAAATGTGTCTTCAACTTAGTTTTAAAAACCTCCACAGAGCATGCCTGCCTACTATTTTGAGGGAGGTTGTTCCAATAATAATCAATGATTAATGATAATTAGTGATAATAATAATTCAGTGTTCAACCTAACAGCCCCAGGTCAGTGGCTGAGAGTTTCACTTGCCCATGCAAACAAAAAAACAAAAGCAACTTTTGAATTTTGTTTTAACTTTTGTTTTTATTTTTATATATATTTTACATTACTAGAGCCTTGAAATAAGCTGTAAAGGAAGGTACGGGGTTTAGTACACCCTATACCCCCCTTTAGATTCGCCCCTGCTTGCTGCAGGTATCACTGTGATAGAAAGTGGCCAGCTGCAGCCTTTATCAATCTGCCTAATTTAAATTAAATGTATTAAATTAGGTTAACAGCTCATCTGCATATTTTATGTGAACTTCTATAGCACTAACGCAGATAGCTTGTAGTCTAAGATAAATGGCGGTGGATGTGAGCAGCTAAAACGTTGCAGCTTGTTGAACAGGTGGGTTTAAAGCTTTGCATGCAGCTTTTTCCAAGTAAAGGTTTTTACAGTGATTAAAGTAACAAATGCTGTTTTCTTTTACGCCACCTGAGCGTCTTGACGACAGCTCCACATTAAACTACGACAGCATCATCTTCACTGCTGCTGTTGTACTATCAGTCTTTTTGTGGAAAAACTGGGGGCTGCATGACCTTAATATTATAATACTTTTTGTTCACACGTGCTCCTAAATACATTCCTACTGCGGGTCTATTTTTAGTCACAAATGTGGGTGAAACGCTCACGCTTACACGGTGACAACCGAGTGCAAACGAAGCATCGAAGCCAAGAATTTGCCTCAAAGATTTTTTTGTAATCGAGTTACTTGATGAATTGTTGCAGCCCTAATGCAAAGACACTTCCAATAAGTGAACAATTACAGAGATCAACTGCAGCTCAGGGATACTGGGGACTAGGGTGCACAAGGGCTGCATATGTTTATAAATGAGTGCTTGTTAATCAGAGCTGAGTCAAGCCTTACTGGCACATTTGTTTACAGCTGCTCTCAGACATGTGATGTGTTGCATTGCTGGGTTTATCTATCTGTTAGAAAATAGCTTTTAAGCTGTCAAACATCAGTCTCCATTATATAAATGCTTTATGTCAGTTCAAACACGTCTGTTATGAACAGCAGTGGAAAGTTTAGAAATACTGTGAGTAGTGACAAACAGCCCCAATAACCACACTGGAAGTTTCACTTCATTTATTAACTAGAATTTAAAATGTGTTTAACACAGGCTGACAGCACTAAAGCTGTTCCAGTTAGCTATGAAAAATGGGAAACAGATAGGTCAACATTTGGCTGCCGGGTAATTCCTCATCTTGCTCACATGCTGTGTAATTTATAGGTAAAGCATTTACTGGATTTTCATTTTTAAAGTGAGTGGAATGAAAGAAAATCCAAAGAGGGGGGCAAATGTGGGTAAATCGACGGTGCTTTTCAGATGAGTTTTTTTTTTTTCTTCTATTGTTGCCCTGCACTGCCAGATCAACAATGTTCTCAGTGAACAAAACACTTTTCTTATGCCTCTTTTAATTTTGGCTCAAAGGGCTATTCAACAGATCATGCTTTCTTTCTCATAAGAAACAGTTGGAGGAATTAGCTGTGCATGTGTTATTATTACTCAGCTGTCATAATAAGGCAGCAGACATGATATAAGTTCTTTAAATACTAACATTTTCTGTTTTCAACACATTAACTTTTTTCTTTTTAATCACATTACTATATTTTGCACCTAAAGAAATTTTGTTACTGATTCTAATTAAGAAGAAAGATAGGACACCACAAGGTTACAAACAAGCACACAATTAAAAATATTTTTTAATGATTTTTAAAGAGTGCCAACATGGTGATGGTGGTGTTTATTTCGTTCCTTGTTCTTTATGGGATCTCTGCACTCCTCTTTCTGGTTTCATCTACTTTCCCAACCCCCAGCTGGTTACAGCAGAGTGCCGCCCCTCCTTAGAGCTGTTTCTGATATAGGTCTCTTTCTTTTAAAGAGGAGTCCTTCCTCCCCACTGTCACCAAGTGCTATTGGTGAACTATTGGTCCCATATTCATATTCACTGTCTCACTGCAGTTTGATATCTCCTACCTTGTAGGTGCTGGTGGCACTAGAACAGCCTGGGAGGGGGCTGATCCTGGTGCTACCACAGCAGCTGTGCCCACTGTTACAGGGAAGGGGCTGGCAGGATGTACTGCTCCACCCTGAGGCAGCTGAGATTGAACAACGGGCATAGGAGCTATATGGATGATCTGGGGGGGAAAAAAATAAAGATAGAAGAACCAACACAAATGTTTATTTGCAGCTTTGCTCAGATAAAGCTTTAATAAGAAAATGACTACAGTTTAAAAACACGTCATCAGTGAAGCACCGCTGACCTTGCTTCCGGACTGAGCTCCATTCTGGACAGGAAGAGGTGGAGCCACAATCGGAAACTGCTGGGCAGGTGCTGGCGCAGTCCGCACTGTTGCCATGGGAACAAGCATTTTACCCTGGAGCGCCGGAGACTGTGCTTGCACTGATGAAAACGCGGATAAACAGGGGGAATGAGCATTTCATTAGAAGTCAACACAGACTATTAGCTCCAGTGCTGTGTCTCCTGTTAGAGCTTTCACCTCTAGTTCCTGGGCCGACTCCTACTGCTGGGCTGGACGTGTATCCCGTCAGTGGACTTGTACCCTGCTGCTTTCCATTGGCCAAGGACACATGTGTCGGTGGAGCTGTGTGCAGGTTGAAGACACTGGTTGGCTGGCTGAGCTGCTGAGGTGGACTCTTTGGGTTGGTGTTGGCAGGTAGGGTAGGCAGAATGTACTGGACTTGAGTGATGGTCTTACTCCCAGGGGGTGCCAGGGAGGAAGCAGGAAGGAACTGGGGCTGAAGCAGGGGCAGAGGCAGGGGCCCGTTGGTTTGGCTATGCTGAGCTGAAACAGCAGTGGGTGGAAGAGCCTGCGGCTGAGATGGCTGGGGTTGTGGGGAGGGGGTTACAAGCTGTATAGAGGGTTGGGGAGGCAAAGCCCCTCCTAACACCAAATTAGTCACTACACCACCTGGACCCATAGCTGGACTGGGTGATGACGAAGAATAGTACCCACCCCCTGTGGCTGTGGCCCCGCCTCCTGAAGCTGAACCAATCAAGAGTTGCGGCTGCTGCTGGGGAGTCAGAGACTTCCTTTCGGAAGGGTGAGGGTTGGATGAAGTGGCTCCATCTCTAGGTTTGCTGGCGATAGGGAGCGGTGTGCTGATAACAGGACGCATTACATTGGTCACCACTGTAGAGGCCACCCTAAGGAGTGGGTTCGCCCCCAGCGAACTTACTGATGAGGGAAGAGGCCCTCCGGCTGGAGAAGTGGACATGACTGACTGACCAGAAGAAAGGGAGAGAGAAGTGGCTTGCCCACTTCCACCTTCCTCCCCTCCAAATGCATCCTTATTCTCTCCCTCTGCTCTTTCCTTCCTCCTGTGGTCCATAAATGCTCCCCCTCCTGATCTCCCCTCATCATAGCGCTTGGTGGTGGGGTAGGAGGACAGTGAGACACTCCTACCATGAGGAGTATGGTGTGAGGAAGAGGAGGAAGCAGAAGAGCAAATGACTGGAGCAAAAACTCTCTGAAAAGGACAAATATACAGATGTTACACAGGATAATCACCTTTAAAATGTTTCAAGAAATCTGTGTGTGTTAAACTGATAGCTATCAATACCATTACCTTTCGATCGCTTTCATCACCCGAACCGTTCTCACTATCGCTGTCAGTCACACGCTCCTTACACTTGAGGTCTATGGAGCTGCTGGGATAAGGGTCCTCTGCGGAAAGAAGCACACACTCCAGCTACACTTGATATTCCTTAAAATTTAACATCCACTCAAAAGGTCAGGGAAAACTTGTGATGCATTCATGTAATGCTGGGAGAAAGCAGAGAACACCTTTTATCCAAGGTTGTCAGCTTGCATTGCAATCTTGTAGTCAGACCAGTTAGACAACTTTAATTAGCCATTTTTGCTGTTACAGAGTTAAGCCCTTTCAAAAGAGGTTGAACTCGCTGTATTATTTTTTATTTTATTTCTAATGCAAATCCCAGATGATGTGCATTTGCAGCCATTTAGCAAGGATATTGTTAATGTCAGTGATACCTGAAACTTCAGACTTGTAATTACAAGCGAGAAGCTGACGTGAACAGTTTTTCACACTCAGCTGCTCATAATTACCGTTTAAATAACCAGATAATTGGGGCATGTCTGAAACTGCTCTCACTTCTTAAAATCTGAAATGTCAAAGTGGCCAATAACAGGAGAGACTAAACAACATGTGACTGTTTCACAAGGAACTAATTGCTGACATTACCTCTTAGTACTGAGTGGGTGTTTTGTTTTTTTTAAACATACAGAAGATGACAATACGCAGTGTGGTTCAGTGCTGCTGGAAGCAGTTTACTAACACATTAATTGCTCTAATCTAATATGGCTGCATGAGCACAGTAGTATTCATTTCTCACCAATGACATCATCATCTCCCTCCTCCTCACAGATGACCATGCGCTCCTCATCACTGGTCATGTCCTCGCTGACCCCACGCTGAGACTGTGCCAAAGGAGGGGCATGGCTCGAGAACTGATTGCCACCATCCCCACACATCTGAGACAAAAGACATATTAGGATGACCTTCTTGTTGTAACCTTATTTGGGTTTGATGTAGCAATGTGTTAAATGTGTTCAAGATGCCAGTCTGGGACTGAAAATGCACCATCCTACTGCCAAAACAGTTTTTTCATGTTTGTGGAAAGCAAAAGTAGAAAACATCTTCTATTGCTGGGAATACAAAATGAATTCACAAAACACATCTTTAAATTTCTGACTGCACTGGTAGCAGTAATGGCTGTCTTTCATTTATTCTTTAAAAAGAAAATACTAAGCTTCAACATTCAATATTCAACGTTCTCAGTTGATGAGCTGTTCTCCTCTCTCACCTGTGCCAGTTCTGCAAGGGCTTGCGTATTACCCCTGTCACTCCGCTCCAGGCTGTGCACAGCACTTTGGGAGAAGGCTCTGGGGCGAGTAAGCTGGCTCGCATGGCCCTCTCCTGTAGTCCTCTCGGACACGCCCACCAGTCCTGGACTGACACCCTTCAGCTCGACAGAATGGGGCTCTATCCCAAGGCAAAAATATCACTGATAAGGACTTGAAGAATAACGGGCATATGAGAATCTCTGTAAATGTATGCTGCATATTGACCAACCTGTGGATTCAGACATGCTCCTCTCTCTGATGTCTTTGCTCCCTGGTACCCCACGACCTTCAGAGCTGGACTTCTTTCTGTCTTTATTGCACCACTTCCAGTCTGGGTGGGCCTTGAAGTGGGCCTCTTTGACCTGAGACCAAGAGAAGGGACAGGTATGCATCTAAACTGATATACGACTGAACCATTTTTCTAAAATTATGTACATCTTTCTGTATGTATCTGGATACCTGGAAAGCCAAATCATGGTACTTCTGTTTCTCTTTAGGTCCTAGAGCGTACCACCATTCCCCAAGAATCTTGCTGACTGTCCTGTTGTCCTGGTTCGGGTGACGCTGGTGAACCAATGCTCGATGGCGCTTGCTGAAAATCATAAATGCATTCATTGGTCGCCTGATGTGGTCCTTCTCCCTCTGAAAGAGTGAGCAAGAAAAACAGTCAGATATTACGTGACATATCTTAATTAAGGACACACTGAGAATTGTGTTTTTGTGGATGCAGTGAATAAAAAAAAAAAAGACAAACACCACCTTTCCAGGGCTGCTCTTGTCTCCATCTTTGGGCAGTGCACTGAGCGACTGAGTACGTCTCTTTCCTGGTGATGTAGAGAGAGGCTGCTCTTGTACGACTCCTGGAAGGAAGCTAAAGGAGACAGAAAAACATCTCTGGGTCTATAATCTTTAATTTTCCATACCCGCATGGAGGCTGGCCCATTAGCACTTCTTCTCTTTCCATCTCTAATATTTAAAAACCCGGTAATTTTCTACTTAACATCAGGTATTATTTACCTTAAGGCTGCGAGTCTATGAGATGTAGACACTGAGCACAAGTAGTTCATCTCCCATGAGATACAGCAGCAGATTCAGCAGATAGCTAATCCATTTCAATGTCTGACAGCCTGGCCACTGCCTTTCATATAGTGATAGAAACCAGAGATGGAATGCTTTTGTTCCCATCTGCTTTGTTCTGGCATTGAGCTCTTCTGCCCAAATTAGCGCAAGGATACAGAAAATATCACACTCCCTTACTGTATGTGTGGGTACACAGCACCACACAGAAAATTACTGTGAAAGCTGGCTTGGACAAATACATAACCACTTTAACAGATAAAACATGAGGGTTTGTGCTACCTCTATTTCTCTGTGTTCTTTTAGCCTGACAGATTTACCCACAAAATCCCAATACAGTGAAAAGAAAGAAAGAAAGAAAGAAAGAAAGAAAGAAAGAAAGAAAGAAAGAAAGAAAGCTGCTCTTACGGGTCATCCACATCACTCTCAGTTTCACTGTCAGGCCTCTCCCTCTCTGTATCTCCTTTCTCTTTCTCTGGAGGCGGCTCATCTGAAGCAGGGGGAGGCCTTGATGGGGGACCTCTCTCTACAGTGGGAGGTGCCTCTGCAGGCTCCTGTGGCAGCGCTGCCACCCCCTGACACTCTGAGGAAAAACAACAAATTATTCAGGGAAAAGAAAGCAGTAAATGCTGCTGAAGTTTCAAAGGAAAATAACCCGAAACTGGTGACAACACCTTTCCCCCCCCCCTCCTTACAGCTTCTAGGTCAGTCTTAATATAAACATTACCCGTCTTCAGACTGGCTGCTTGAGGGTGGTTGACTGGGTGCTGGCCCTCTCCTGGCTGAGAAGTAGCATCTGATTGGGTAGGTGCCAGAAAGGGGACCAATGAATGCCAAGGGAAGACTGGCACTGACCGGGGCTCTACATTGGTCCACACTGCAGAAGATAAAAGGAATTCAGATTAATTTACCTGATAAATTCACAATATGAGGCCTTGCCTTGAATTCAGATTCAAAACAATCTGTCATTCGTACTAACAAATCAAGAAACAGCTTACTTATTTAGAGGAGTCACTGTAACACTTACACAACAGTCGCATTCCTACTCAATGACCAATTAGTTTACAATGTGATCAAGCACAAATGTTATATTATTTTGGATGGAAAAACAACAAAAAATACTAAAAATCAGACAGACAACAACAGAGTACTTCTTGCAGTAGTACTTTGGCCACAGTAGCATCTTGCATTTTAGCCATCTAACCACAGGCTGGATAACATCTGGGATAATAGGTAAAGGTCGGTGGTTACATGGCAGAATAAGAAAGAACCAGTGCTTTGAAAGCTACCAGTAATATCAGTACTGCCACAGTAACAGATCAGACCTCCATCCACTAAACTGGTTAAATCATTCCAAAAACTGCAGATGTACAAAAGGACTCTCTGTTCCCAATAACAGGCTGAATGGAGAACAGAAGCCATTACCAAATGTCATAAATAAAACAAATGCTGTATAACTCACTATTTCCTTTACTGAAAGAAAGAAAGAAAGAAAGAAAGAAAGAAAGAAAGAAAGAAAGAAAGAATCTCTAGATAAAAATGCTTCATACATTAACAAAAACACTCAGAAAGGCATTACACTGTGTACCTGCATTACACTTCAGGTAAACAATAAGATATGGACTAACCAAACATGCTTAATCCTTGGCGAAGATACTGAGGATTCTCTGATGAGAACATTGTTGAAAGAAATCCTTGATGTTTTCAAAAGAAAAAATCTTTTTTTTAAAACGTAATGATAATGAGTCCTTTTAAAATCTTTCTTCTATAACATGTAGATATCCAGGTAAGAGAACATGTTTACTCCAAAAATCTGGGAAGCTCATAGTGTGTCTGGATCCCTTTCATCCCTACAGGTTGCAGCCATCATTCAGAAGAATAACTGCATCACTTCCCGACATGATGAGGTCTTCAAGAGGTATCCTTATTTATTTATTTTTAACCTAACTAAAATACGAGATAAGAGTCCATATATCCGTATCGCAGTATGCCGCAATCTAATAACGCACACGGAACAAACATCAGTGGACAGGGTGTACTGTAAACGATTCGTAAGAAAAAACTAAATAATGTTACATTTGTGCGAATGTAGCGGTGTACAGACGAGCCACTGAAAAAAGACGATTATGATCGAAGGCAGGGTTCCGCCTCCCTTTGGTCTAATTACCCCCGATGCCCTCTCTCCCTGTTTGTTTACATTACTACAGCAGCCCGGGCATGAAGGGGTTAACAAGGCCTCGAGCCCATCCACGGCCTGGATTGATACAGCCACCCGGAAACTACGCAGTCCTCCTGGGCCATGTCAAAACGTGCTCTGCGCTACTACACGGTTTTGGGCAGGTGGGGCTCGGCAGGTACTGAGAAGCACATGAAGTCCCGGACTCGCACAGCTACAGAGCGCCGTATCGATCAGGGTAAAACAGCGCTCCAACAAGCAAAGTGGGCTGATCACAGCTCAAGTGATTCTTCTATTTCCAACTACTGTGAATCTGCTTAATGTCCAAGTGTTCGCCGTTTCCCTCAACACCGACTTTCAACACTTGCTGATTCGGGCATTTTAAAAGAAAAAGAGGGGGGGGTTAAAAGAAATCACGGCAAATTTAGCTGCCTCTTGCAATAACCGGAGCCTCAAGTGCACCGCTCCAAATTGGACCAACCTCTCGGGAACGCCCCTGGTCGTGCACCCGCCGCACAGACACGGGCAAAAGAAACGCAATTATTTTCATGTCGCAACTATAAAATCCTATTTTCAAATGTACTGACATCAAATATAACACTGTCTGTTAAGTGCATTACTCCGAAACTTGTTTCTCTGATATATGCCCCCCACCCCCCTCGGGATTACGATATCCACCTGTTTTAACCAGGCAATTCAGTTAACACCTATAAAAGAAACACCGAACTAGTTGTATTTGTTCCCACTCATAAGAAGACATCGTTACCGTAAATCTGGTGCATTCATCCATCACCCTGCGCTCACAATCCCGCTATCCATCAGTTTGATTACCGAGAAAACCACCTGTACTGTCTCCGATTTAGCAGTTCCTATCCTGCCTGACGAATCTGGCCACAAACCTGACGTTAGCTAGCAACTGATGAGACTACAACACAGCGATGAAAGCAACCACGGTGAGGACTCCTGGCTCAAGTCAGCGAGGAGAAAAGGAAGGAGGGGAGGGGGGTGAGATGAATCGCAGTTGCTGTTGTATTTTTCTTACTCCTCCTCGATCAAGCTTTCGAGGCAGCAAAAGAGTGACCGGTTGTAGATGCCCCCCCCCCCCCCCCAGTACAGGACCAGAACACGGCGGGGGGTGGTGGAAGGAGGTGGGGGCTTTAAACCCCGCGACGCTGGGTGATAGCCGTTTGAGAGGTCGGTCTGTCTGCAGCAGGTTAGCTAGCCACTTCGTGCGGACGACATCGGCGCGCACACCGTCCAGTCCGCTGACTACTTGCTGTTACTCGTGTTGTTTTGGCCCAGAAAAGTCCTTGTATCACATCTCCACACCTCCCAGCCCGAGTTTACTCCCTTATTTTTGCCTCATTCGCTCTCTCTCGCGCGTAAGCCTTGGCCCTTTCTTTCTCTTTCCCTCCTCTTCCTCTTGTTGTAAACTAGGCTGCTTGCCCCCCCCACACACCTCCTGTACTCGTACCCCTCCCCTTCTCGTCCTGTCAACCTCGCCCAGCCTTGTCCCGCCCCCCCTGGGCGAATACTATTCGGCTATTCGCCCTGGCGTCGAACCGTCATCTACCCGCCGCGCACGCTGATTGGCGGAAGGGTGCGCTGGAATGCCAGTCATATGCAAATTACACCCGGCGTTACAACTATAACCTCTTCTCCCTCTAATCTCGAAGCTTCTTTAAAATACTCAATAATAGTTAATAAATATTTTCACTGTATCGATATGGGAACACGAGCTGGAGTCCGTGTAAGGCCTCAAAAGTGAGTATTTTTGTGCTTCTTTCTTTCATTGGTGGAGGAGTCGTAGTAAACCTTGAGTGGTGGGTGAAAGCGCGTATCAAACGCCGACACTCAGATGTAGGCCAACCGATAGCTTAACAGAATTTAGAGAAGCTCCGCCCCCTTACTAATGCTCGGCTCCAGTTTTAATACACAAAAAGACCACACATGCAGGGAGGCGCTAGTGTGCTATCTGCGCTTTACCTGTCACGCTGCTTCGGTCTCTCTAGGGAATCTGCACAGGGGGTGGACTCTGATGAGGACTTTGGGGTCAAGATTGCAATGCATACCCTCACCCAATAAACCTAGATAAGCATGCAGGGTCATTACAAGTTAGAAATATAAATCATTCGAAAAAGGAATTTGAAATACATATAACCATTTTCTGGTGATGCTACACGTTTGCTTTCAGAAACACAGCCAAGAGCCACGAGGCAAGTGGTGCAATTTTCCCCAATAAAAAGCTCTTCAAATATTTTCCATCTCTTCATCATGCAAATGTGCCTCCTCCAAGACAGAATTAAAAATGTTCTGATGCAACACTCACAGGGACAAGGAGGAAAAGTGAAAGAAAAGAAGAAGAGAATTGAAAACAGGAGAGCAGGACTGGTTAGAAAGAGAGGAAAAAATGGGTGGAACAGACTAACATTGGAGAGGACCAGAGGGTAAAAATAGACTGAGAGTCATTTTCAGCAGGAGAGCCAGAGAGAGAGAGAGGGGGGGAGGTATGGGGGGTGGAGAGAAAACAACTTGTGAAAACAGAACTTCTTTCAAAAGGAGGAAGGGTGTGAGAGGCCTGAGATGGGGCAGACAAAGGGGAAGCATTTAAATAGATTTTATAGACATTATACTGATGAGACAGATAGAAAGAGGATGGGTATTTGTGATGTGGGTTCTCACTGAGGCAAGAACTGCTTCTCAGCCTTTTTAATGGTTCCATAAGACAAATACAATACTGGGAGGGACTGAATTTATCACCAGCAGCCAGTCAGCACATCGGGAGCTTGAGACCTGACCAATAAGGCTGAGAGACACACTGGCAGCAGCTGCCCTTAGTAGTAAAAAAGTTAACCCTCTAAGTCCTGGGTTACACTTCTGTAAGAGTATTTGGAAATGTTTGCAACTCAAGGGTATTGAGGACATTTCCTTACTTTTAGTCTTTCGTCACATCTGAAAAGCACAACTTGTTTGACGAGTATTTTATGGACACATTTATTTAGAATCAGAGTGTCTACATCAGCGGTCCCCAACCTTTTTTGCGCCACGGACCGGTTTATGCCCGACAATATTTTCACGGACCGGCCTTTAAGGTGTCGCGGATAAATACAACAAAATAAAACTAGTACTGGTACCGAAAAAGAAGATTTATTCATAACACACGTGAAAAGACCCAGGAAAACCGAGTTAACGATAAAAACAATAACAAAATAACGCTGAAAACCGATAAAAACCCTGAAAACCATACATTTCACACCTGAGCCTCTACCCTCGCGGCCCGGTACCAAACGACTCATGGACCGGTACCGGTCCGAGGCCCGGGGACCGCTGGTCTACATGACCAAATCAACTATTTCTGTAAAGTCTTGGGCTTGTATTATAATACCTATCCCTGGGGCACACGTCCAATATAATAATCTTTAAAAACACTAGAAATTACATAGAAAAACTAACAAAAACTGAACTAAAACTAAGCAGTAAAAACTAAACTGAAACAAGCAAAACCACTTTGGAAACTAACTGAAACTGACCTGAATTCAAAACATTCAGAATGAAACATAAATAAAATGTAATTGGAAAATACAAAACTTTAATCACTGACACAGACTAAGAGACTAAAGCTTATCAACTGCACTGCACTCTCAACAAGTCAATCAAGCAAACATGGTGTGTTAAGGAGGGGATGCTGGACAGCTTGGCTCAGAGAATGAAAAGGAAAAAAGAGTGAAAGAGGGTTAGGGGTGGAGATGAAAGATTGCTGTGGCTGTTCAGTGGTTGCAACCCTGGGTAAACATAACTGGAACTGCAACTGACCAATTATTCAGAGCGGAATAATGGGTTTTTCCTTTATCCTGGTCTGAGTACGGCACAATTCCAGTTCACTTAGTGTTGTAATAATACTGCACATGTATTTGCACAAAAGTAGATTAACGGTTTCTGGCCGTCATACCTTTTTAGAGCAAAAGATGTGCAGATAAGAAAATCAGTTGATCGCGTGCACAAGAAGCTGCATATGCAAGGGAGGCGAAATCAACACGGTGGGAAACCACAGAATTTTAGCACTTAGTCACATAAAACAAGAGATAAGTGGTGCAGACTGGTAAGACTAAGATAGAAGGTGTGAAGACAAACAGTAAAAGAGAAATTCCCCTAAAGCTTGGCTTCACCATCTCTCCCTGCTGCTGTGCTGGCGGTGCAGTATCTGTGTAGGTGTTCAGCAGCTTTCATGTGCTGTCTCTTCTCACAGACATCATGCTTTTC
>NW_027667096.1:0-40284 GCF_963969265.1 Rhamphochromis sp. 'chilingali' | reverse complement strand
TCCTCATTTGCTCGTTCAGGGTCTTTTGAGTGGCGCACAAAAGATTGCCATACAGCGAGAGTAGATAAGACAAATTCTGATAGCCGAAAGAGCCATTTTCTGATATTGCTATTCTTGAAATCTCGAATCTTGCTTGTTTTATTTGCTGCAAGTTGCAGTTCATCAATTTTCCCAGATGATATAATCTCTTGTCCAGCTCTTCGCTTTGACTCAACACTTCCTTCTCCTCGCCACCTCCTCCAATGCCTGTATGCGTCTTTCTTCGACGAAGCCTCTTCTGTCTCCTCCAATGGCCTTTGTCTAGCGACCAAAATAAACAATGAGATTTGATATAGGAAAGGTATTATTCAACAATTTTGGCATCATTGGATAGCCCTAACTTGGTTCTATTAGGTCTAGTTTTTTCTCACAAGCACCGCCAACAGCTTAAAATGGCAGTACCACTTTTATCATTGAAAATGGCTCCCCTATTGACCCTTTAATATAAATATTAACAAATGATTTTGCTCATGGTTTTAACACCGCAAAGGAGTTTATTATTCGGAATCGTAGACAGATCCATCCGAGGCCGCAGTCAAAGCATCCTGGCGAGAAACTTTAAGCTACGGAGCTTTCCAAGACTCAACTTTTAGAAAGCCCTGCTCAAGACTAGAAACCTCAAAACTTAAACTAAAAATTCTTGAAAAAATTGTCAATTTTTACTTAAAAAAAACTCAGATAGTAGATAATATTTAATAGCTTAAGGTTGATTGAGTCTAATCAAAAATTTGGACAAACTCTGTATAATTGCAAATTTCCAAAACTATGAGAATGCAGATGCAAATTACGATGGTTTATAGCTTAATTCGGCTGGATGGGTTCAAGTTCTGGAGGGGGCGCTAACTTTGGTTAATAGTCTTTAACCCCCTCGCCCCCCAAGCCCAAATCCTGGGTATGAAACAAAGATGCTCAATTCTCATTTGCCAATCGGGAGTTAACCTTTATCATCATCGAGTGGCTTTGAGGCGAAGCCTGGCTTGACGTAATCGCTGGCCAGAGGAGTCTTGTCCTGCGAAGACATGCCGCTATCGGTGGGAGTTTGGAGTGACGGCTTTTGCACCGTCAAATTAGCGGGACGTTTGATTTCCTTGTGCACATTTGGGGAGAGGAGCCAGGGATTGGTCCTAATGCCGGGACGGCCAGGAACAACGTACTGGTACTTGATGGGCGAATAGTTCACAGATGAATGGTCATTGGAGAAGGAAAAAGACTGAGGCATTTTGGGACTGCGGATGGGCAGTAGGTCTTGCAGGTTGGAGTAAAGGTGGTGACTGCTGTTGCACTCATCGTACTCGGAGATGGGATCCACTTCGTGATAGATGTGCTGAACCAATGAAGGCGAATGGTCCGAGTCTGCCGCAGCTTGCTGAATAAAGAACTCGCTGGTAGCACTCTGCGCCATTCTATTATTTGAATTGACTTTTTTGTTCATGCAGCGACCCAGAGAAGAATAACTGAACTTGGAGGTTGCTGTGAGAGAAGAAGAGTCCTTTTGGCATTCAAAATCATGATCGACGGTTTTGCATCGTTCCAGAAACATTCGAAGCAGCTTCATTCTGCAAAAGAGCAAAAAACAAATCAGGTCAATTCCACATAATTGCATCCTTCCTTTTGTCCTGCTAAAACAGTTTAGCCTTCCTACTTACATAAACAATGGCCCACCAACTGACTGACTGACTGACTGACACGTTCTATCACATTGAGAGCTAATTAAAATCTCCAGGTTTGGGACCCTGTTGAATTAGTCTAGATCAAAATAATTAACTCCCTTGTCATTAGCGTAGCCAGGTGGCACGTGCAACCCCTTCAAAAACTAATCCTGCTTGACTAGAACGAAGACTTGTGTTTCTTCAACCTGGAAAGCCCCCATTTAAATATAAGATTTTGACGAGGGGACAGTCAAAGAATTTTATCCAAGCGGTTCCCGTGAAATTTTCCTTCGACTCCGATCGAATGTTTTGACTGTCCCCTCGGATCTGATCATGCCAGTACTCAGGATTCGTTTTACGATTATTGTAAGAGTTTTTGATAAAAATTTATTTTAGTTAACTAAATTTAGTCACGAGAATGATGAGAAATTCGCAACGAACCTTGCGAGAATCTGATGAATGACCGCCAAGTG
Source organism: Rhamphochromis sp. 'chilingali' (assembly GCF_963969265.1). Classification (NCBI taxonomy): domain Eukaryota; kingdom Metazoa; phylum Chordata; class Actinopteri; order Cichliformes; family Cichlidae; genus Rhamphochromis; species Rhamphochromis sp. 'chilingali'. The sequence continues at coordinate 38,123 of NW_027667096.1, read as the reverse complement.
AAGATTTAGCCCACTTACTTCCTCATTCTGTAGATTCAATTCTCACCTTTTTGGATACAAATTTCCACATTTTTAAAGTGTAAAACCGACAAATGTTTTTTAATTCGATTTAACGAAAAATGCTTTACTAGTAGTAACAACATCCAAGGCTGATAAAATCATTGTAGAAATGCAAAAAACTTTTCTGGGGCTAGCGCGAACAAAGGGTCCTTTAATGCCGAGTGATTGACAGATGGCGAGGAATGGAGGCCAGTCAGGCAAGAAATCGATGGAATTGCATTAAGAGCTGAGGGTAATTTCATTATTGGCACCTACGACGTGAGTGCCAATGGTGCGATTGCCTTCTTGAGCCAACCAACCTAGATTAAAAGTTTGACATTCAATTTAGGCTGCGAGTAGGATGATACAACTATCCTGGCAAAGAATGCAATTTCTCAAGGGTGGCCCTTGGAGACCAAGGTGCAAAGTGGGCAGACTCACGTGCCGTTCGCCTTATTCCATGGACGATTTTGAGTAGAGAGAAAACTGCTGCAATGAGATACCAGGCCAATGCTCTTCCTTATTAGCCTCTCGTGTCCACCAATCACAGCTGGGGGATCAACTAACAATTCAGAAAAAGACAAGGCCGGTTCTCTATATGATAAACATCAAAAATTTAGTAAGACAGTCAGCATCTGACCTAGTTAAGAATGATTTCAAAATCTGAAGGAAGCCCTTTTATTCGACTTGTTAAAAGTTTTGCAACGAAAATTAATCCACGATTTTTTAAAGAATTAGAGCTTGGCGAAATTTTGTGTTTTTGAGTGAGAAATTTTGACCCCATGAATTTCATATCTCCCTACACTCGGATGGAATGCTTTGATTGTCTCCGAATGTTTGGAAATTTTTAACAATGATTAAAAAAACCACATTAACAATCGGTCAGTTTCGGCGCTGCTATCGAGAACGCCCTACGCAAAGAATGGTCAAAAGTGATCCAGCGATGATTTGATTGCATGATGCAACTGGCCGATTCTTATGAACAATCTTTGGAATGGTCAGAAAAGTAGATAATATGAAATATTTCAGTCTGGGACCCTTAGACCTCGCCCTAGTGTCTTCGACGTATAGTAAATTCTAATTTATAAAAAATCTTCGAAATACGACTAAGAAAATTTAAAAAAAAATACAAAGATCAATCGTCTTGAACTAGGGAGAAATAAGGGCCCAGGGAATCCACCACCGAACTTCAAGTCCTAACTAGGTCACTGAAATACTCTGAAAATGCCGGACTTTCTGGTCATAAAAGGCTCCTATTCTAAAGGTAGGGTTGATAAAAAATTCATTTTTTTCAAATAAAAAATATTTTCCCCCTATTCTCCATTATTTTCAAATGCGACTACTCATACTTGAATATTATATATTAAAAAACCGGCACTGCCCACAAGAAGCTCTAATTAAGCTCATGTTTGAGCTAATTTCTACAAATTGTGTAAATTTTAAAAAATGAAGTTCTAATCCTTAAACTTTCTTCATTTTTGCGTGCTCTAACCAGCAGAAAATAAGGATTAAAAGACTCATAAAACGACTTTTTATTCGACAATATTTTGTCGCAACTATTCTAAATTTTCATGGCTTGAAAGGAGTCTTAATTTCAATAAGTTACGACTCTACTCTGTCTCTCCCGGCACTGCTCCCCACCTGGTTGCCACGGTCCTTCAAGCAAAATTGTTCCAAGCTTCAGTTCCAACATCTTTTGTGTGATTTCGATGGTTTCTGCCTCTCCAGTCTTTCAGGCACAGGGTTTCTAATTGAATAGGTGACTATTTTTCGCGAATTGTTGGTTTAATGAAAAAATGATTATCAAAAGTGAGTAACATCATTTGTAAATGAGACTGCGGTACAGTTACGCAACTTCGTAGCCACTAGCAGAGTGGCCGAAATGGAGAACAATATTTTGGATCCAAAAACTCTGGAAATTCTCACCAAGAATTGTCATGCCTCATAACAAAAAATAGCTGACCATCGAGTGATGCCCTTGGTCAATTGTGAAAGTTTTTAGTATTTAAAAATAGGTGAATCCAATTATTGGAACTAAACTTATTAAAATTTGGGAATCTTAAAGCCCCAGTAGGGTAGAGTTTTTGCGAAGCTTTCGGTTTCTGCGATGCTTTGAATGCCATCTCGGTTCTGATACGATTGCAATGAGATGACAAGCAAAAAGCTGCATTTTTTAAGACTTTCGTGGAGGTTCAAAAAATCCTGACTTTAGCCGGTCTATGAGCCCTGGGCCAACCCTGCCATTTAGGTCAAGATGAACCCTTTACCAGCGGAGAGGTAAACAGACTCTCTTCAAAGTTCCAGCGAGCCAGATACACAAGCTTGCAAATTATTCGAATTTGATGAAGTTAAAATCTGTACACTTCTCTTAAACGATAAAAATTTTCTATTAAAACTAAATTATAACATGAAAGTACACACTTACCATTGACAATTCTAGATATTGTAAACCGGAAGCATTGGCTTGTCAGTTTGGAATTGCCTCAAAAATTCTTCCAAAACTTTAGCAACTGCGATGAAGAAATGAATCTTAGCTTATCGTTCAAAAATGATTGTACGGTTTTAGAGTTAAAAGCCTCTAGTTTCAGTTGAATCTCAAGCCATCTTGTCTTGCAGAATGTTTTTGATCCTTGAACTTGAAAGCTTAGAAAATCCACATGGGAATGCGTTGTGTTCCGGTGTCGATTAACTTCAAACCAAGATTCTTCGCCATTATTCTTGAAATCTCTTTCGGCTTTCCACAGGTCGTGGTCTCAATGAGACCCTCTCATAATTAGATACTTTTCAATCAGTCAGCCTATATTTTCACGTTCGGACTATCTAAACTAACAGGACTGAAAAAAGATATTCTCTCTTGATCAAATAAATCGATTTATTCATTCTGATTGTGTGATTTGAGTGAAAGCCTCAGCTAAAGAAATTTTGATGGGGTAGAGTTTGCTGCTATCAGGGCAGAGCAAAACGAATTTTAGAGCAGCTTTTCCGTGCAGTTCGAAGCCTCTCGCAAGGCCTCCAAGGCTGAGCAAGGCAACTCCGAAACCACAAGCTTCCGTTGGATTGAAACCTCCAATAATTGTGTAGCCAAGCAGATTGTATTCACTCAATTTCTCCTTCTCTTCGTGCGACGACTCTTCCAAGCTGTACACCGCTGAATACTCTTTTGGCCTCCCTTTTTGGCAGCATTTTATCAGAGTCTGTGGATCATTGAAATTAAAATCTTTAAACTTGAAGTTGTTTTAATAAACTCAAAAACAAGAGATGAATGAAGGCTTAGATTGAAAGGAATCGGATTGAGTGAAAGGGACCCAGGAGGGCCATAAAAGATTGCAATTGAAACTAACAAGAAAGAGAGCAGAGTTGAGGGAGGCGTGGTAGTGGGAAAGGTGCTGTCTACTCAATCTGGCAGAACTGGCGGGCTTGGAGCAGGCATCGAGCATCCTCGAGACGACCAGTTTGAGCAGCGCTTCATCACGCAAAATGAAGGGATCACAGACGCCCTCGTGCATGGTCACTAGGGACTTCCAAGGGCTTTTGAAGCGACACTCTGCCTGCATTGAGGGCACAAAGCTACGCGGACGCAACTTTTTAGGGCGCGAACTAAGCGGCAAAAATGAAGTTACTCAATGGTGTGCTCACTGGAATAACTTTGAAGCACTCGCTAGGCGCTCATCCTCCTCTTTCATGCCCGCCAAAGTGTCCGTCCAGGCGTAATGGGGGAAGAGATGAATCGCTGCTCGACAATGCGTTCCAATTGATGCCCATTCGATCAAGTCTCTCTGGGCCCATCACCTTCGCTCCTCGGTACGAACACGCCACAATAAAGTCTTTGCTGAAACGAGGTTCTTATTGATTAAAGTAGGCTTTCAAAAGAAACATGTTTGAAATTCATCCAAACGTTTATTTGGAACATGTTTTTTGCGTTTATAAACGTCCCAATCGAAGATTTTTTGGCTGGACGGTCCCGTCAAACCCGAAAGGTCTACGGCTCCCTCCTGAAACCTGCGGTTTTCGGTTTGACGGGACCGTCCAGGATTACACTCTCCCTCAAAAATGGATTGATATACATATTTGGGAATGTCTTTTTACTTGAGAGTAGATAGGTTTTCTGTCCTAGGGATGATGACATCCCAGCCAATAGTCTGTGGGAATTGGGCAGCCAATTTCTCGGATCCATTTTGGACCAGCAGAATTGTACAATTGGTCGGAGGGTCTGTTTGAAGTTTAAGAGGGAATAAAGAGTAAAGTTCCGTTAGACTGAACTCCGTTGAAGCCATCAGCTGATTAGACTTTGACAAATTTTCGCCAATCCAATGTCTGTTATGCAGTTTACGCTGAGGTCGCGCTGCCTTGAAGCTTCGCGAGGTTTCAAATTCCACTATCGAGCCATGAGGAAGCATCGATGCACTGGCCAATGAACTGAGAATTTGCCATATACCTCTTGTCTCGTTGCCCTCTTTCGTAACTGCAAAAAAAGCTGCTCTTAGAAGGGACTCGTGCGACCCGCCCGGATGGGGTGCTTTCACTGGCGCCTCGCATAAAAATTGTCAACTGATACGGGTGACGTCTGATGCTTTTCCTGGCGGAAAACGTTCGAGAAAATGCGCCAGTGAAAGCAAAATGGTTCATTTTTTAGTTTCATTTTCAATTTCTATTTAACAAAATCGAGATATTCTTCATTTCATAAAAAGCTTCTTCAAAAAATAGTCTAAAATAGCTGATTTAAAATAATAATTTGGTGAAACTCGCAAAATGAGTCATTGAATTTTGTCCCATTGTACAGAACGAGTAGAATGATACAAGAGATTTTCGATAACATTGATTACCCTCTGAAGTAGCTGGCGTGAAAGGATCGTCCTGTTCGGAAGGTCGGAGGACATCCATCAAGAGCTGATGCGACTGTTCGCCCAAAAGTTTGAAGCGCCCAAACTGTCCGGATCTATCGTGAAGCGTAAGTTTTTCTTCTTCTTCCAAGAGTCCGCGAACTTGTTCGGCCACGCAGGGGTGAACCCATATCCAAAGACACTGGGCCAGAGAGGAAATGTAGTAAAAAAATATCGAAAATAAAGGAATAAAAAGTTTGAGAATGAAACCAAAAAGATTGAAATCTAACAGTGCTGTTCCTTTTTCAGCATTTCACGAAAAAACACTTCACTTTCCTCATTGTTTGCCCAGTAGATCATGAAATTGTCTAAATTTGCAACCATGACTTTTAGTAAAAGGACAAGCTGAAATTTCGCTAAAATTAGCCAAACACTGGCTTTGTATTAGATACTATCAGTGATTCCATAAGTAATCAGTTTTCTTACTTAAGTAATAAGTAGCGAATTTTTTTAAAATTAAGTATTAAGTATGAGGAGTTTGTCAAGCCTGCTGCTACTTAAGTAAAAGTACTTACTTAAATCTAATTAGATTTTTATTAAAAGGAAAAATAATTTTACTAGTACAGACTGAACTCCAATAAGAATAGATAAAAATCTAGCTGATGTTTGATTTAATAATTACAAGTTACTGTTGACATGTAGTTGAAGTAAATTGGGCCGACCATAGATTTGCATCATAAGAGTATTAATCAACCCCAAAATCCACTAAAAATGCCTTTTTTGGCAAAGCTTAACTTTTTGATATCCACAAACGGAAATATTTATTTTTCTACTTAAATTTAAGTATTAAGTAGCCATAAAAGTATCAAGTTTTTGAGAAAATAAGTATAACTTTCTACTTGACATCTCTTTTTACCGAACACTAATTTTGATAAAATGAAACCTCAGTGATGGACCCAGCAGCCGGAAATGAAGAACAGCTTAGGAATCAGATATTAAGGAATTTAGTTTGGGAACTGTTCAAAAATTAAAAAGTTGTGCTTAATTGTTATAGTGTAAAATGACAGAAAATAGCCTTTTATTTGCTATCAATAAGATTTTATTGAATATTATGAAATGGAGATTTACCTCGGAGGAATAGACTGTGATGGTGAGGGGGCAGAGCACTCTTCTACTCAAATTGTTTTTCTTGCCATTCTCTGGCTGGTCAAAGAGAAGACAAGAAGTTTCCCCAGGATTGCTCAATTTGGCCAAATCGAAATCGCTGTATCTCTGGAAGAAGGAGTAAACGGGACCCAGGATGTGGAAGCATCTCAGATAGGATATGTCGATGAGAGCGCAGTTTTGTTGCGTTGCTGACTGAGTGGCCTTGAAAAGCTTTTCATTCGAGTGGAGGGGCAGGTGAAACCCCCACTTTGAGATCATTTTGAAACGCTTCGCATGCCATAAATGAGTTGGCAACCAGGAGGAAGATTTATTTCGAAATTTGACTACTTCGAGGCGACTGCGGCGTCGTCGCTTTCTACGACACAGTTTTTCTTTTTTCTCCTTCTTTCGGCAACTATCGCTTGACTTCTTTTCCGGGTGGTTATCATGGAAGCGTCTGGGAATTCGATTGGGGTACTTACTGGAGGCTCTGCGTCTCAGTCGAATGGGAAGTCGCTGTAATGTGGTCACCGCTTGAGTGGTGCAAACTGCGGGCCCAACAACCTCTTCAAATGAGGTCAATTCCGCGATTCTGGCTGCGGCCAACCGCTGAATATCCAAATTGCACTTGCTGTAAGCTAGCTGCTGCATCTTAGTTTCATCCTAAAATCGAAAACCGTCAAGTTGCACACTTGCAAAAAAGACAAAGAGAGTGCTTGTGCTGATTTATTATGACTGACATGTGAATTGGAAAAATATATTTACATAGACAAGTTCAGAACATGCCAAAGCCTCGAGAATAGGAAATCGCTTTGAGCAAAAGGCGACGCAGTTTGTCCTTGTCCGAATATTCAGGCAACAACAACGTGTTGAAACATGTGTGCGCGGAAGGTAAACTGGAATCAGAAATTAAAATACAGATGTTTCTTTTTTGGCCGTTTGATTTAATTTACGTTTTTTATATCGAGCCATTTTGAAAAGCTACTCCCTGAAAAAGAGTCAAATGTAGAGTTTTCGACAAAAGATTTTCGATTCGATATTATGAAAAGTTTCATCACCAAATGATCAAAAACTGTAGCTGCAACTAAACAGTTTTGTACAAGTAAGTATCGCACTATTGAATGACTTTTAAGCGACTTTTTAATTCTCATTTGATGATGAAAAAAATTCAAATATTGTCGAACAATTTTCGTTGAGAGATTTTGATAAACGACGATTTATTTATCAAATTACAGCTCAACTAGAAACCTATCTCTAGTTCAAGATATTAAAAAATAGGTCAACCTCTAGAATCTTTTAACAAACAATTTGTATTTTTCAACATGCGGTTGCAATTCATCCCTTTTTATAAAATATTTTATAGAAAGGAAAAGGTGGATTTTGCAGATTAGGAACATTGGTAACGTGAACGGCGGCGTAAAATTCACACGTGACCGCTCACGCTTCTTGAAGCGATACCAATTTCCAGTCCACACTATTGAAATGACACACGTGTTCTATTTCAATTGAAAGGTCCCATTTTCCATAGGTTGACCCAAAAATGTCTATGAAGTTGAAAAACAGAGCAAACTCGCTTAGAAGCGGTATTCCAGTAATCGACTCGAAAAGTAATTGTAGTTTATTTATCAATAGAAGAAGTCTACGTGAAAATCTTTGAAAATTAAAGCTTTTTTCATTTCATTTTTGCAAAATAAAGAGATGAAGTTATTTTTTTAATTTTCAAGCTAATCCTGAAGGGCGACGTGAAACCCAAAAGGTTGAAGGAGTTTTACGGGAGATGATAAGGAAAAGAAAGAATGAGAAAACAAACAAATCAGAGTCGGGGCCGTGTCGAACGATGGAGAACTTCATTTTGGTCATACCGCCGACAGGGATGCCGTCAGTGCCAGTAGCGAATTTGAGCAAATTGCGTTTTTCCTCGTGACTCATCTCATGCACGATGGCCCAGAAATGTTCGATTATCTGATGGCTGCTTGTGTAGCCGGACCCGTAGGTGGTCACTCGCTGCAGCTCTTTAAAGTCGTAATTGTCACTACCACGAATGAGTATCTCCAACTCGTCTGGCCGGAACAGATATGGCAAGGGGGAATCGGCCACCACCATGTGGAAGCCTCGACGAAAGGCGTTGAACTGCTTTTCCACGGATTTGTTGAGCAAAAAGTCTGCGTATAAGTGCACGTACTCTACTCTATTCGCCATAGTTACCGGAATATTTGCACCGTCTGACTTGAGCTCCTGAGTGTGCGTCGATCCGAACACGTCCTGGTAGGAGATAACGAAGTTGAAGCAGAAACACTCAAGGAATTCCGACTCAGTGCCCTGGAAATCTAACATGGCTTTCAGGCCGCGATGCAGCGAAGGCCAATCGACCTCCAAATCGTGGAAGTTGCCCAGTTTACCTAGCAATTTGCGATAGAGAACAGTGGGGAAGCGCACATCCAGAATGACGTGGTTGTAGATGGCCAGACCAAGAATGGTACCGATGAGACAGTACTCTCTGTCCATGTCGTCCAGGGGTGAAATGTTAAACCAGTAGTTAAGAGTCTCCTGATCCAGGATAAACATGGCATAATCGGCGTTAAACAATTTGGCCACAATTAGCTGGAAGAACTCTTTAGTCAGGCCACCCTCATCGATGCCCTGCTCGCCCTCAAACTCAACAAAGAGCTGCTTCCGCAAATCGGATGGATTCTGCAAATACACCAGGTCCAAGTGGGTCAAAGCGTCCTCCACGATGCTTTCGCGTTTCACGAAAATCTTCAGATAGAGGCTCTCCGATATGTCGTTGAATATGGACCGCGCCAGGGCATGTCTCCTCGCCTCGAACATGCGGTACCGATTGTCATAGTACAGGTGCATCGTCTTTGTGCTCGTCTGCAGGATGAACGCGTACTCCATGAAGCTGATCGACCTCAACTTGCCCACCTTTAAAATTATTAAAAAAAAATGTATAAAAATCTTTCGCACCTGTCCCTCATGTAAGAACTTTTCCTGGACTGAATGAAATAATTTTTATAGGTCAGAATAAAATAGGCACCTTGATCCACTCGGGGAACTTGCCGTCCCAGGGGTTGTGCTCTTCGCCGGTGATGACGCCGGTTTGCAGCCTGGCAATGAACTTGATAATGTCCTCGTGCGGTTTGATGATTGTGTTGAGAATCTCATTGACAAACTCTGAAAAGGGGATGAGTGGGTTGCGGCAGTCGATGAGGGAGACGCCGAGGAACTTGCCCAGAGGATCACATGAAGGAATTTTATTGTGCGCTTCGAAGCTGAGGTGCTGAGTGCCATTCTCTTCCAGACGTCTGGCAACCAACTGCTGGAATTCCAAATTCATTTCTTTCTCCGACTGGATCTGCTGCAGCGAGTCCAATCGGTCGGAAGCCAAGATGCTCGCATAGAAAACGATTCGGAGAACTGCCAGCACCTCCTGCAGTTGCTTGTCGTTGTTTGGAAGAGGCGCTTCGCCGTTGTCCAAGTCTTCCAGGCTGAGACATCGCAAGGTAATTTGCTGCATCAGCATTCGCTGCAGCGCCCACAGTTGGCAAGTCTCTTCACTCAAATCGTCGCTTTCGCTCATCACGTTGCTTTTGCTGTTCTCGCTGCCCAATCGGAAGGGCAAGCGCGCAGTAAATGCCCAGGAAAGGCTCAGAAACGCTTGCATCGGTAGGCTAAGCCAGCTCACCCCTAAAACACAAAACTGGCAACAGCACCTGAAATACAATAATAAAGCGTAATTATTCATTTAATTTCACGCAATTTAAAATATTTTCGATCAAGTCTTTCTTATACATTTTCGATAAAAACTAATTGATCGGCAAGTGTTGTAAAAATGAAATTATTTTATTTATGCCTTCAAATTCACACAAGAAAAATAACTTTTTTCAACCACAGCCCAATTTTTTCAATGTATAAATTGTTAATTTTCATGCAATGAAGATTCTCAAGATGGAAGATTCTGTCAAACCCGAAAGGTCTGCAGCTCCCTCCTGAAAGCTGCGGTTTCAATAGGTAGCCTTCGATTTAGGGTTTAATGGAACCTCCCGGGCACACACTATCCCTCAGAATTCATACAAATACTTTTTCCAATTCAAAATCGATTCGGGCTATTCACAAAAATGGGTTCTTCACTAGCCAGTCTCATGAAACCCGAAAGGTCTGTGTAACCATGGTGAAACGCAGGTTCTAGCATGTACCGTTGGACCTTTTGGGTTTATTATTAGGTGAAAAAAACTTTAATCACTAAAACTATACTTTGCCTTCGAATTGAGTCGAGACGAGCAGAATTTGTTCAACTCGAAACTCGATTCGAAAAAATCTAGAATTTCGTATTTTCTAATCGAAAATTGTATAACGATAATTCGATTAAATTACAATAAATGATCAAATTTGAAATTAATCTCGGCATTGTTTAGAGTGAAATGAGCCGTCATGACGACTCTCATAATTTATATTTTCGGCCTTGAGATGGCAACGACTAAGATCGATCGCTCAAACTCGAATCGGAAGTTCCGATTCGATCGAAAAAACGTTCAAATGTCAAAGTCTAATTAAAGCTTACTTCGAAATGAAGAGGGTCGAGATTGAGGGGACATTCAAAAGCAATCAATAGAACATTGATAAACTTTCGAGATTCATTGGATAAGTCTTTAGCGAAGATTGAGTGAATGGAGGAGAAAAGATCGTCAGACGGAAAGAAAGAGCTGCTATTCTGCGGAGTTTTATTTGACAAGGGTTCTTTCTGCTTCTTAGCATCATCCGAGAAAATGGTGAATTCTTCCGATTTCAGCGAAGAAGAACAATTATTGGTCCGTATAGACTCCCTTAAGTATTTGGCGATGGTTCTCCGAAGAGAGAACTGGATGTTCTGTTCGATTTTTCTTTTCATAGACCAGTCGTCAGTCGCCTCGTACACAAGCGCCGAGAATGCTGCTCGAACTTGTGTAATGTCTACTAGTCTATCAAGAGAGCAGCTGCTGATGCCAATCTCAGATTGATCACAGTGAGAAATAGCTTCCTTTTGCAAAAAACTGAAAGCTAGTGCATCGAAGTTGCCAAAACATTCGCTTATCATGTTTAGGAGGGGAGAGAAATCGTTAGACTCTTTACAAGCAGAAATACAACTCTGGATAATGTCAATATTTAATGGATTTCCAGCTGATTGAATGTCCTCATGTGACTTGAGCTTCTCATTTTCCAAAATTGTAGCAGTATTAGACGATTCAAGTTCGCATATTCTATCTGTAATTATAGCTAGAATTATATCGAGTTAATCGAGAATAAAGTTTGTTAATTACATCCGAGTTTTCTTAACCGAATCTCCTCTCAGATGATCATTTTGCGCATCCAATTCGTCTTGCATATCTATGGAAGAGATTCTATGAGGAGACGATTCCTCTTCGTCGGAGCTATTAGCCGTTGTAAAATTTGAAATCAGGTGATTAATCATCAGATTCCAGTCAGGAACTCGTACACTTACAGACTTTACAAGATTTATAAATTGAAGCAACAAAAACTCACTTCCATAACGTTGTTTTCCCCTAGTTCCATAGTTTCGTCAGGATTATCTTCCTCATTCATTATAAACGAAAAGCTTTTTTGTACAAGTCGAGCAAAACAAAAACTTCATTCTCCCAAAGTCTTTCATTCAAATCACATACATTGCTAAATTTATCCGAATAAGAATTATAATTACGTTAGAAATTCAACTAAATCAGTGAAATGGGTTAGTTTAATAAGAGCTTTTAGTTTAAATTTTTCCAGTGCTTTTCACATGTGTTTCTTATTGATTAATTTTTCAAGAAAGCATTCATCTATGGATATTTGCTCGTAGCACTCACATTTTTTCGTATTAAATGCTTACTCCTCAAGCCAATTCGTTGCCCTTCTTCATTCAATCTTCAAATTGTAGACAAAAATGTGGGTCTATTGATAGCCAACAAACCGGCTAACATGTTGATAAATTCCGACTCTAATTTTTTAGAAGTGGCAACTTTACAGACATTAGTTAGTTCACTTTATGGTTCTCTTGAAATATAACTTTAAGCTCTTTCTCCGATATCCATTTCTGGCGAATTTGCAGTTGAAGCACTATTTCAATTTTATAAAACCGATTGGATTTCGGAACGAGCGGTCTGATTTGCATCGGATTCAGTGATGACTGTGCTGCGATGGCCGGTAAAGCCTTTGAAACTAGAAAAAACTACGAAACAATATCTCGCGCTTGTGTGGGGCCATGTAAACGTGCCGACTACAGAAGCACAGCCTCATTACATACTGAACCAACCTATCGGTGACGTTCTACACACCTGGCCCGACGGCTCAAAACAAAAAATAATGGGCACGCCACTCAATTTTCCTCCCACTATTCTCCAGGTTAATTAACTGCATGCTTTGCAGTCAAATTTTATTGTTTGAGATTTATAAGCGCTTGAGCGATTATTTGGTTGCCTCTAAGTAGCAACTAAATTTTGACTCTTATTTCTTAACAATAGATCTATCAAGAAAAATTGATATAAGACTAGCCTTTTGTCCTCCAATACCCACATCGAACGGTTATTTCATAGTTCTAAGGTCGAAATTTTTCTAAATTTAATTAGTAAAATAGCCATATTCTCAGTATTGTTTAAATTTTATTGTGAAATTTTTTGGAAAAATACCAACAAATACTAAACGACTAGAAATTGCTATCAGCAGTCAAAATTTCATAGTTTCAAGGCTTCAATTCTTCGGAAATCAATCGCTCAAATTGGCTAAATTCAAGAGTATTTTTGAAATGTTCTTTGTGAAAATTTTCAATAAAGTTCCTACAATCTCAATGTTTTACAGACAGAACACCAGAATGGACTGCCATTATAATAGGGGGCCTAGTGACTTATATTTTCAAAATTGGGTTCGCTCCCACCTCCCCCTAGCGGCCAATACTGGTTACGTTACTGGATTATGATTAAATCGCGATAATAATTTTATGCTATATGCAAAAACTACCAAAAGAAATAATACAAATTTATTCTTATTATTTGGATTATAAATTGGCACTTGAACCTAATTTTGATCGATTTTATCTAGGATTTAGCCTTCGAAAATAGCCATTTTGAGCCTGGTTCGCATATGTAGTTATTTTGTCAAAGAATCCAATATTTATGGAAAAAACATTCGAAAATTTTGGAACTTGTAACACCACAATTCTGAAATTAAGTTTAGTTTTAGAAAGAAGACAAAATTTACCAAAGACGACCTCAAACCCGATCAAGGCTCTGCTAAATCTGTATGCCCTTATGCCACAAGAACCCTGCGTAGCGTAGCGCACCCATTCCTGTTAACTTGTAGAATTCATGTTTGTAGCTTGCTAATCGAGATAGTGTCTATATCCGAAAAATAAGGCTAATTTTCAAGTCAATCTTCAATTTCGATCACGGAAGAGTCTTCAGTAAAAATGTTTATTCCTAATTGAAACTTTTCTACGATATTTTGGAAATTTTTTTCGAGCAATATTGCCCTCCAAAGGCTTCTGGTTCCAACAGAAAACCTGAGAATTCAAGACACAAAAATATGAAAGTTTAGGGCCCACATAGTAAGGAGATCGAGTAAATCACTCTTGGTAGAATTAAATCATGGAATTTCTGTAGAAGTCCTGGGTACAGACGAGAATCCTATTTATAACCACTTTTCTTTTATAAGAAACCGCGACCGAGTGAAACGCAAGTGTATGTGCTGAGTCACGGGAGCTTGGATGGTGTCGATGCCAGCGAGCTGCTGCTGATCCCAAAAACCGGCCGAAGACATCAACTTAGAGTACATTGTGCTGAGGAGTTGGGTCATTCAATAGCAGGCGATTGGACTTACGAGAGTGTACACGACCATAAAGGAATCGAAACTCGACCACTTTCTCGAATGATGCTCCATTCTTACAGCCTAAACTTGCCTATGCAATCGGACCAACAAAATGAAGCGTAGAGGAAAGCTAATTTCCCAAGTTATAATTCAAGTTTCTTCAAATCGAAATTGTTTCTCTCAATCTGCCAAATTCCACATTCAACATGATTTTGGTACTGACAAGTATTTAACACGTTTTATTAAAAGTTAAAAATGCATTATTCACCCCTCGGTTTCGATTGTATAAAACTGGTTCAGACGCTTGCGAGCTATTTGAAGTTTGTTCCTTATTTCGCGAACTTTTTGTTCCTGCTGCTTGATGTCGTCGTCGGTGACAATGTAGCCCTTGATCAATGGCTGATTAGGAAGAATAGCGATACAAGGATTCTTCTCGATCACTACCTGTTGAGCATTTTGCCCGGTGATAAGATTCGTCTTGCTGGTAAGTGAATTAATGAGACTCAGCAGAAATGTGTTCATCGTTTATTCCTATGAAGCCGGCGTTCTGAATGTTCTCTGGCAACTTGGGAGGAGAAAGCTTCTCACCAGTGTTTGCGTCCACAATAATCAAGTCTTTGAACCGTTTCTCCCAGAAGAGCTGATGAGGCTTTTCCAAACTAGGGCAAGCGACTTTCTTTGATATCGATACTTCTTCGTTACTCTTTTCAAAATTTTTCAAAACCTTCGGTTCGATTAGATGAGTGCAAGGTTTAAGTCGAGAGTATGGAGTCAGGTTTTTTACTAATTAAGAGGTTATTGTGTCCATTTTGATAGAAAAACATACTTTGTGCTTCTAGAGTTGCACTGCTCCGCTTTATTTTCTGGTTGCGATTCAAAAATTTCCCATTGTTCCAATCGAAGAAGGAGATGTCATACTTAGAACCTAGAAATTCTTGTAGTTCCTTAGGTGACCTAGCAACCTGGCCATTAGGACCAACATAGCGTATAATCGAATTGCCACTAGATAGTCCATTCGGCCTTACAAACTCTTCTTTCTTCCATTCTTTCGGCAGATTATGTACAGGCTTAATTTATATAAACATAAATATTTAGCAACGCACCTCAGTTGCATTTGTTTGAACAGAATTCATACTTTTAAGATCCGACCAAATTGTGCGCCTAAATTAAACAATTAATTTATAAATTTGTGATTTATTTTTATTTGAGAGATGAAAAGTATCTTCTTTATTTTGGATTCTGATTTAAAATAAACAGGGAGGGGAGCCTGTCTTTTTTACTTATCCGATGCATGAATGTAACAAATTTGATTTTAATGTTGATAATTGTAACCACTAGGTTTGTTCTGAATCTCTATGAAAACTCTTCATTAAAAAGGCTTGATGAACAAACACCCAATAGATAAATTATTTTATTTGACCCGATAAAGTTCAAATTTTGTTATATTGAATATCAGTGCGTTTTGGAGGCACTTTGAATAAATGATGTTTCAGACAGAATAATGAACAGCAGTTTTGACAAAGGTGAGCATTCACATGTAGATTTTAACGTGGGAGAGGAGCGACAAAAAACGTACAGACGTTATCTAACGGCTAAGTATGATAGAAGAACGAGGAAGATTTATAATGAAAAAAACAAAATAGACGAGTTCATCTTGGCTGAACTTAAGAAGCTCTATGGATCAGAGGTACCTTTCGAAGCTTCTCTGTTACCATTTTAAAAGAATGACGAATACGATTGCTCACTGGATTCTGAAATGGTGGCAAACTCACCCACGGACGAGCGGTTCAAATTTATTTCCGTAGGTCTCCCATTATATTACAGAGTAGTACTCATTGTTCAGGAAAAGCTTAAGAACTGTCCAGCTACCGAGTCCGATAAATTGGTGAGTGACCTGCTTGATTTTTCACAATCTCAGAATTTTATCTCGACATTGTTGCTTAAGGTTTCCGAGCTGGATCATTTGGTCAACTCAAACAAGACTGTCAACTCGTCCTAATTTCGACTTTATTTTCAATTACGAGTAAACTCAATTGTGTTGTGAGTTGTATTCACTATTGTCAATGAATCTGTTTCTACAAACAATACAAAGACTACTTTATTGGATTAATCCTTTATAAAGGACATACATATGATATCTTTGTATATTTATACATTTTCGCTCACTTCTTTTGATCCTTCACTGTAATATTATAAGTGAAATCAAAAGAAGTGAGCGAAAATGTATAAATATACAAAAACCTATAATAATGTAATATGTATTCAAACGAATTGTTCAGTAATGTGATGTAAAATAAATTGATAAAAAAAAATATAAGAAGAATGGGTTGTAGCGAGGCTGGTAGCCTCAGGCTAGTCCATTCATCAACATCGCAGACTGGGGTATGCCGAGAACCTTTTAAGAGAGCAAGTTTCGGACAGAAGGTGGAGTAAGCGAGCCTTGAAGGCGACCGGAACTCCTGAGGTAGACAATTCTGGCGGTTGGAGGCGAGAATGCGAAAGAAGGCCGGTACTGATAGTTTCAGGGAAACCTCGCATCGGTTGAGAAACCAACACGAGATTGAGCAAAGCCCTCTAATAACCACGTCGAGCCAAATGGGGCGGAGACCAGCTCGAAGCTAAGCCTCCTTGAAGGAAGCTTTTGGACGCTCTCAACAGCGTAGGCGCTGCAGAATCTTCGTTTTGAACAGCAGTTCGCCGTGGATGCTGGACTTGGCCGAACCGGATAGTTGAGAGAGAGAAATTTTCCATAATTATAATGAGATCCAAGTCGCGCGTTGTTTGGAGTTGGTGCTGGATGCTTGCCGTAAAGCAAGTAGGAGCAGAAGGGTAAGCCATTCCGTTGAGCCCATTCTGTACGCGAGTTAAGTCGACCGGGTCTCGAAACAATTCCTGAGTATCCAGTTTCCTACCTTTACGAGCATGCCAAAAAACATTGTGGCGCGAAAAATTACAAAATATACTTGGAATCATAGTTATCTGGTGGTTGTTATATCATAAAGAAATAAGCTTTTGTTTCAATGCCATGGGCTTATAGAAATTTTAAAAATTTTGATCGATTGTTGAGCATTGGGTGGGACACGAAATGGCGCAAAGAAATTTTGCCATCCCATAAGCTGGACAGTATGCTCTTTTCCACATTGCTTGAAAGTTTCAAGTTAAAGCCATTTTCAGAACCTGGAGAGGCGATGACTCTTGATTGACTGTGGTTCAAAAGCGAGAAAATGTCTCCTTCATCAATAATTAAGTATAATGAAGATTCTTCGAAATTCTTTCATTGCGATAACTAGTGGTAGGCCGAATGGTTCTTTTCTGCAGTTAACTGTGCTGTTCTAGTTATCGAATAAAAATCTCAATAAATTTTTAAATTCAAAACCTAAAAATCTGCCTAATTTTAAATCAAATGAGTTGCGTTCAACTTCGAGAGAACAGTGCCCCCTCCCCGTTTCGATGCCCTTTATGAGAGTCATTTTTATTGACTTTTCAGTGGCATCAAGTAGCTGCAAAAGACTCTTCATAAGGGAGGAGGCAGGGCGCACCGATTTTAAACAATTTGTTTTAAAACGTTTTTATTAACCCTTTCGACGCCATATCCAGCAGAGACCGCCTATTCAATCGATTTTATCATTTAAGATGTTTTTGATGTGCTGAGTCATATGGGGGTAAAGACCAATTTCAAAGGGTTACGAAAATTCGGAATTTTTGAAAAAGTTTACAAAAACATTATTTAAATTTATCATGAAATTCTAGTTGTGTATTCTGCCATGAAAATACATTTTATAGAAATCGAAGTTTAATTTTTCGATTTTAGTAAATTCTGAAAATATCAAGTCGAAAAAAATAAAAAAACCTGTTTTATTGATTGTTACAATAAAAGAAAATAATCAAGATAAAAGCACAAGTTACAGTCACCATTTAAATGCGATGCGAATTTCACTTAATCCGAAATGCACAACGAGAAACGCAGGTTATTTTACAACATGAATAAAATTAGAACTGAAGATAACGGGACGAAATATATATTTTCTAATTTATCATCTTTACATGTTTCCTGAAATTTTGGCCGAATTAATTATAACAATAAAAATTGCTCATTTTAAAACTAGAGTTATTATTAATAACTTATTAGCTTACCAAAAACTAAAGCTAACTGAGACTTCAATTCGTAAAAATAGGGAGGATTACCTTCCTTCCTTCCTTTGATTAATTTGTCAGACAACTTAGTGCGAGTTGCTAAGCTACCCAAGCATTTCGATAAGTTTCCCATAAATATCGAAAATCGATCTTCATTATGCTTTTGTGAATGTTACCATAAAAAAGGCCAAAATTTGTCTCCAACCAAAAGAAAAATTGGACCTTGAGGAAAAGCTTTATTTTTTGGAGCATCAATTTTCGAATTAATGGGAAATGCAAACCCGGATACCTGTGTCGGTCACCTGGCTCCAGGCCAAAAGATTCTCGTAACTTTCGTGTGCGTTTTGTTTAAAAACAAACAAGTGCTTTCTAATTTGCATCGATAAACTTGGTGCTCCACTGAGATTCTAAATGTCCAGAACCGGCCCTGCTCCCCTTGTCCAAATGTTTGTTTGGCTATGTATCATATTTGCTCAGTCTCACAATTACGATGGGAAGATAGAGCAGCTGTGGGGGGACTAATATTCAGTGGCTGATCTCTTCAAGAAGAGACCTCGATGAAATGATTTTAAATTCACTTCCTCAAAATGCTCATTTGAGAAAATGACCAAAAAACGAAGTTAATAATTTTTCAAAAGCTTTCGTTGCTATAACTAATAGAGAGAATCACAACGGATTCATCGAGGCGGTTTAATAAAGATGAGGTCACTTCTCTTTAGTTGAGTGTGACAATAAGCAATCAACGGAGAGCTGAGCGTTGCGATGCACCATCTCAACCATCTTAACGTTCATGCAATTGACTTATCCCTTTGATTTATTATTGATTGAAGTTAAAAGTTTGCGAATCGCATCATTTCCACCGGTCCGCCACTCTCCGCTTGCAGCACCTGCTTCAGCCGCTTGATATGACTCTTGTCCACTTTATTGATCTTGTTCATTTGTAAGAAAGGCGCTTTCACTCGGCCCTCGAAGATGGCCAGCCAATCGAGTTCCGCGAACCAGGGATGGCCTCGGATGTCTGCCACGCCAGCATGCAGGATTCCATACCTTTTGGTCAGATCCTTCTCCAGCAAGTGTTTTATCAAATGACGAGCAGATCGACCGAGGCTAGGCTCCCTCGGGAATCGCACCTTTGCATCAATGATGTTATTATAAATTTCCGTGACCTCATCCGCGTAGAAGGGCGACGCTCCGCACAGCATCTCATAGACAAGCACTCCCAGAGCCCACCAATCCACGCCGTTTCCGTAGCCCTTGTAAATCAATATCTCAGGCGCTATGTACTCTGGTGTTCCGCACATTGTGTAGGTTCTTTTGCTCACTATTTTGGCGAAACCCAAATCGGCCACTTTCAGGTAGCCTCTTTCGTCCAGCAAAATGTTTTCCGGCTTCAAATCTCTATAAACTATCTCCAAGTTATGCATGTACTCCAGCGCAAGCACCACCTGTGAATTAAATTCAACAAAATACAAATAAATAAACTTGCCGTTTCCGCAATTCATGATTTTATTTCACGGGACAGGGTAAAATTCGAATTTAGCCATTCAAATATGCATTATTAATGTCAAGAAATTGAGCATCCAAGTAAAAGCAGAGGTTGAACGAAACCTAGGATTCAAAGTTCATTTTCATAGAGTAATTATCAAATGAAGTAGAATACAAAAATCTGAAAATTCGCTTTGCTCTGTCTCCAGCTGCCAATCCTGGCTACTCGAATCTATCTCCTCTATCCCACTCTTGGGGAGGGGGGGTTAATTGACCCCAATGAGACTGCCATGAGCCGGAAATAATTCATTTGAGCCTTCCTATTGCGTAGCCTAAGACGCGTAACTCCTCTAGGACCGACATGCAAAAATAGCAGCGGTGAAAAATAGGGGTTGAAACCGACTCTCGTGCCTAGCATGCCACTGGCAAGAAACAAAAAAGCAATACGGCCAAAGATGACAAGACAGCATCGCTTTCAAAACACCTCTTGGATCGTATATTTTGGCGATGATTCAGTCAAATATCTGGATTTTTCAAACAGGAAACTAGATGACATTAGCGATTTTTTTTAATTTTTTACTAGCAACGAGAATGAGACCAAGACGAGTGAGAAGCCAAAAAAGATTGAATTCCGATGGTTTCTTTCGTTTGCTTTTCAAATTTCTCAAACACGTGCTCGCAAAACACGTGCTCGCAAAACACGTGCTTATCGTTTAGTAAGAGGCAGTGAGTTGATTTCTTATGAAATTGCTGAAATCGACCAAATTTATTGTCAGACTGTAGCGAGCACGTGTTTGAGAAATTTGGTCTTGATCTCATTTTCGTAGCTACTATACTCAAGGGATCAGCCTATATTTCTCGATTTACACAGTCTGCGTGACACTGTTTCTAGCTCAAAACAGGCCCGGCCCCAGGGATAGAGAAGTGAGAAAAGGTTCGAGTAGCGTAGCCACTAGACAAGATTGGTCGCTGTGGGAGAGGGCAAAGCCAATTTGTTGGAAAATTGAATGTTATAAGCTCAAGTTCTGTCTGAAAAACCAAGACTTATTGGCACTTTTATCGACAATTCCGATCCGAGGTAGCAGTCAAAGCATCCTGGCCGAGGGAGAAACAGAGCGGAAACCGATGGACGACAGAGATGAAGCTCACATTTTGAAAAGCTTAATTTGAATATTATATGCATTCTGAAGTAGGTACAAATTTTCGAGAATTCTTTTTAAAATTTTGCAAATAATTCACTTTTTCTTGTTTCTAGACTGGCATGAATTGCGTATAATTAAAAGTTGAAACAAAATTTGTAAAAAATTCTCGGAAACCGAAAATTTCCGAAATTAAGTTTCCAAAAGTTTTAGGCAAAATTATGAAAATTTAGGCCGTTTCATCAACTCTTTCTACCTGGATCTAGAGTAAAGATTCTAGAAAAGACCCCCCAAGCCCGAATCCTAGGACCGGCGCTGGCTCAAAATAAAAGGGCAAGGATTAAGTTGGTATTAATGCATAATCCAAGGGTTATTATGAGGATTTCCGCATACCTGTGTGTAGCATGAATGGGTTGTTACTGCGAAATCTTCAAACTACTTACTTGCAAGGGCTTTCTGAGGCTCAAATTTTGTATTCATAAGAAACAATCAAAGAAAGAGGTTTAGCTTAAAATAAGGAATTTCTTAAATTGAAAAATAAAAAGCATTATAATTATTTCTGCTCACTTGTGAAGCATAGAAGATGGTCTGTTTCTCAGTGAAAAAGCCCTTACTGCGGAGCAAATCGAAGAGCTCGCCGCCAGGCACGTACTCTAATCCGAGACATAGGGAGGCATTTATTTGGAAGCTAAGATGCAGCTTAATGATGAAAGGCAGGTCCATCAAGCTGAGCAGCTTTTTCTCTGATTTCACGTGCTCTTCCTGACACTTTTGCAGTACCTTGCGTTTGTCCAGCACCTTTAAAGCGATAAACACTTTAGCCTCCTTGTGGCTAGTGAGAAACACGTCAGCAAAGGCACCGGAGCCGAGTTCACAGAAAATTTCAAATTCCTCGAGAGTGAATGCGCTACCATTCGCTGGCTCGATCCGATAATCATCCTTGTAGGCAGTCTGAGAGAATTTCTCTCTCGAATTCGCCAGATAAGCTTTCCACTCCTGCATAGCAGGCTGTTTAGAGGCGTCATTTCCCATAAGGGCCTACGAGAATGGGGATATCCGTTCGTCAACTGACTGATCAGTGAAGGCTTTCGGAGCGGTTCTGCTCTAAGCTTTAATGTACATGCGGTTTATATTACAGTACACTGCGATCAAGATCATTTTAAAACTTGGTACAAAGTTCAAGTTCATATGACGTTGATTTCAGCTCACTGTCTGACACACATTCATGAGGTAGCTTTCGAAATTTACGACATTTATTTCGTAGAAATTAAAAAAAAATTAGATTCAACTCTCTCGACTCCATTTTGGCAGCAGATGATAGAATCAATTCAACTATGTAACGAGAACGAATGTTGCCTTGCTTATAAACTTTAGAGTTTAAACCAAATCAAATAAAAAACTGCATGCAAAACCAAGGTTTTCAAAGACTCTTTTTGACCAAAATCGTGTACTATGTATATATTTGAGGGGTGGGTGCACGATTAAAAATGGGATTTCGACATTGCTGAATCTCACCATTGTCAACAATCATCTGCCATGTCAGATTTGCTCTTCTCAAGATTTATTTTGTGCTAGCCTACTTCACCCGTCCACACAGTAGACTTCGCCACCCGATTGGAATAAACATGGCAGTCTACTCTATGTAATAAATTAGTCTTGTTCGAGTGTAAAAATGACTCTCAGAGCCCGGAATACTATCCGCGTAATTTAATTCGTACACCTTGTGAGCAGTCCCACGGCAAGGTCCAGAACTTTAACTGAGTTCATCGTACGAGCATGAGCCAGGTATCGTTGTATAGAAAAATGTCCAGGCTACAAGCTCATGTTGATTTCACAATAGTGGCATGTACCGCAGTCATTCTGTGCCTAGCAACAAATGGGTGAAAAATTTGACGAACTAGTCGTAGTCGCATCTTTACGAATTTTTGTGGATTTCAAAATCCAACAATACGATCATGATCTCGATATTCATTTCTTGGATTCAGCCGAGCAAATTTTCAAGGTCACGAAAGGTTTGGGCTACAGGTCACAATGAATTGGGGACTGATTTTGGAACTTTAATTGACTTTTTTACTTACGCTGAAGGCTTTTCGATGCTGAAACCGAGTTGGACATGTGCAAACTGATCGAGTGAAATTCGTTAAGAGAGCAGTCTGCGGAATTCCCTTTTCTAAGGGAACTGCGTCACAAAGTGACACCTTCTCAAAGTTGAGGTGCTGCGATTCTGTAATGACAAGACAAAGGCCTTTTGAAATGCAAATTTTTGCTAATTATTAATAAAATTAAATAAAAAGAAGGTTCCTTTGCTCTGATTCGACATTGGGTTGATCAAAGTGGTTCTTTTTGGTCACGATAAGTTCAAATCCTTGATCACGTGTACTTCGGATCTTTATTGACAAGTCAAGTGTAATGTTTTGAGCCAGTTGGGGTAGGGTGATGCGAAATCTAGATAGCCAAACAGCCAATGGTGAAAGATGCACACTTTTGACAAAACTGCCAATGAACGAGAGATTGTCAGCTAAAAAGAAACTTACTATTTTGTAGAGCAAAATATGCTCTCTCTTTTACATCTACTGTCTTTTTCCAATGCGAGTAAAATTTGCTTCCCATCCGAATAAGTGGGAGCCCTCATCTTTCAGTATAATGAGCATTGTACGATTTTCTCCAAGAGTGTTAAATGGGCAAGTATTTTATTGAACCTATACGATTTCTTTTTTTGGATGGTTTTTTAGTCATAAGAGAGAGGAAATGATTACGAATCGAAAGTAACTGCGCCTCTAGAAAGCCTGATGTGAGGGGTTTTTATGCCAGACTGCAGATGCGCTTGATTTTCGAATGTGTAAATTTGCTGGCTTTAGATTACTTTCAAAATTAATTTTAAATGGCAATAAAATTATGATCAAAGCATACAACCAATAAACAAAATTTTGTATTTGGAGATTGATTTTTGGCATTTTCGAGGTCAAAATTGTTAAATGCGCTTTCAAGAACGTTCCACTAAAATGAACGAATCATCATGTTTATCAAACATTGTTTGAACGGGCACCGGAGTCTTTTTTAGTAAATCATCTTACTTGCCAGTACACTGTTGTTTACTAACTTTTATTGCGACTTGAATCGGTCCAGCTGAGCGGCTCGACTCCAGCGTCTCTTCACAAGCTTGCTCTGAAGCTAGTCTTGAGACATTTCTCCCACCTCAGACGAAGAGTAATCTGAACCTGCTTTGGAAGTGATCCGGAAACCAGCTAAAAGCCTTCTCTGTGGAACTGCCTACCAGAGTCACTAATGCAAACCCCTCCTCTGATCATAGTATTCGAAACGTACTGCAAACAAACAAAATCCCATCGTATTCTCACAAAATTTTGCCAATCCATTACCTTACGAGCCTCCTTTCTACAATATAAACTGCTCTGAGGCTTACGCGAAGCAGAGACTGCGTCCGATGTGTCTTCGAAACCTTAATCAGTGGGCTAATTCTCATTAATACGGTGTTAAACAGTTTATTATAAATGTTAAGAGGAATGGTGTATCGCAGGCGCGCATGTCTCTCGCATTCCAGCTAGACCTTTATGCATAACAATACTCGCCTGGTTAGGAGAACTGGATTTCAACTTGGATCAAAATTAATCAGTACACTTGTTTTGGAGTAAGTCAAGTTGCTCACAAGCGCAGCACTTGATTAGGTTCTGTGCGTGTGCAAATGGAAAGTGTGAGTGAGAAATCAATGGAACGGATAAAGTGACACCTCTCAAGATAAGAAGTGGGAAAGGCACTCCTTCTAATTAAGGGTTAGCAATATTGAGAACTGAATGGCGTCGTCGATAGAGATTTTGGAATTTATGCAATCAAATAGCTGGGACATTTATAATTGAGTAAGTGTGTGTGTGTGGTGACAATGAGAGCGCGATGATGAGAGATACACTAAAACAGCAATCACAATGAAGCGGCGTCGGAATCAAGCAGAGAAAGTTCGCACAACCACCGCCTCATAAGAAAATTGGCTGTCCCGGCCGTCTGCTTTTGCTGGCCGTTGCCGTGGCGCCCGTGCCTGAACTCTCACTTGACATGAGTTGCGCAAAAATGGCCGCCTGTTGCTGCATCAGTTGGTTGCCCCCGAAGCTGGCATAGTTGTGCGGCAACATACCTCCAAAATAATAATCTTCTGGTGCCTTTTGCTGCTGCTGTTGCAACTGGAACTGCAACATGAGACTGGCGGCCGCGTTCAACTGGTGCTGTGACAGTCGCCTGCCGCCCTGCTTCTCGTAATTACGATAGTTTGCGCTCGCTGTTTGGCCCTGCTGTTGTTCCTCCTTCACCATGGGCTGCACCCTCCCTATAGGGATCTTCTTGTCGTTCACGTGCTGGTGCAGGGAGCCACTGGACGATGAGGATGACTCAGAGGCCATGCAGCTGGAATAAACTTGGTCTTGGTACAGCGCGCTGGACTCAAAACCGGAATCTACAGAGTTTGATATTTGAGACTGCTGGTTAGGAAATCGATCGTCGAACACCTGACTTGTCACTACTTCCTGCTGCGGGTGCATTGTCCCCTGGAATACTTCGGAATGCTGAGTTTTTATTAACTGATTCAACATCATCTTCTGTTGCCTATCGTCCACCGCCGATTCGTTCGTCATTGCGTTGAACAGCGACTGCATCAGGTTCATCTCCTGCCTTTGCTGCTGCATTCTGTTGCCAAACAATCATTTTTATCAAACAACACTTCAACTGGCCGGACTCAAACCCCAAAAGTCTGGGTCCGGCCTGTATAACAAGAATTCTTAAAATATTATTCGTATCGGTTACAATTTATGACTCTAGAGGCTTTCTACGAGGCGGTGGTCTCTGTCTTTTGATGGCTCATCATGGATGAAACTTTAATTGTGCAAATTGATATCAGAACTAGACAAGTTTGAGAAGGAAAGCTGACCTGTAGTCGACACCGACCATGCGCTGAACGCTGGCAGCGCCGCCGACCTCTTTGAGCATGAGGTTGAGCTGGTCGGAGCTGGCGCGTTGTTGGAGGCCAAGGAGGGAGCGCATCTGTTGTTCCATTAGCACCTGATCATTGTGCGAATAGGTGGACTTTTGTGGCGGGGGTGGGGGAGGTGCCGGGGGGTAGGAGTTGGCCGAGTTAAGCATCATGTGATGCAGAGCAAGGGCGGCCATAGTGGACGGAGACGAGCGCCGTGGTTCCGCGTACGAGTGACGAAACAGCGTCTGGTTCTGTTGCGGTCGTTGCTGAGCATAAATAAGCGCCGCGGCCGCAGCCACTGTTTGCTCTTGCTGCGAGTGGTTCGATGCTTCGACCAGGGCTTCCGCCGCCACTCTCTGCAGTGCCTGAATCGTATTACCACCTCCATACAACTGCTCCGTCGAGTGCGGCCAGTTTTGGTAGTCTTCCTGATACACACGACGCGCTGTTGCCGCACTCGGCTCGCAGACGTCCTCGTTACTTGCCAGAAGGTGCGCGTTCGCCACCAGCTCGTAGAACGACCTGATCAATAATACAGTTTGAAATGTAAAATCACCTGTTGGAGTAAGCGGGGACGAAGTGGGGAACAGTCTCGGGAACAAGAGCGGGTCGCTTGCTGACGGAGTGGAGACTGTCCTGGTAGAGCATTTGCTTGTCATAGCAAACCTGCATGAGGGCGATAGATTCGTGGGTACGCTTGACGAAAGGATATGACTGCATGTGCGCCATGGTGATGAAGGGGTGATTGAGTGCCGAGTCGGGGATGGCGCGTTCCAACGGCCGCATCTGTAGCATACTAACGAGAAGCGAGGCGAACTGGCGTCGGTCCTCCTTCTCAACCTCGAAGTCAGGCTCTGACGGTTCGGGCAGAGTTCCAATGTCGCGGATTTGGTCCAGCGAAGAGAGCACGTACTTACGAGCCTCCTTCGGCGCCTGACCAGTTTCGAGTATGTATTCGTCGCGAGTCTTGAGCCGATACTCGCGTGTGAAATGGTCCAACACAAAGAAACGCAGACCCTTGCCAGCGTTGCGAATCATGTCCGAGGGTGGCATGCCCTGTGTATCCACGATGTAACGCAGCTGGTCGTACTCGCTCGAGCCCGGGTACAGCGGCCAACCCAGGAACAACTCTGCAATCACGCAGCCCAGCGACCACATGTCGATCGCCTCGTTAAACGCCAGGCCAAGCAGAATCTCAGGGCGCGGTAGTAACGCGATTGCAGGTAGGTGTTCTGCATAGTCTTGCTGCTGTAGCACGCTGAACCAAAGTCGATCACCTGCAAACCATCAGTTAGGAAAAATCAAGTTTTTTAAAGTTTATTCAGAATTTTCTAAATCGAAGTGTTTTAATGTTTGAGAAATTACACGTTTTGGATACCCTAGACCAAATATTACAGAATTATGACTACATAGATCTTAAAAATCAAAATTAATTCTGTTTCACTAATGTCTTTTCATAAATGCTTCTTCTCAGTTTTTTATTTGATCTCAAATGAGCTCTCAGCCAATCAGAGACGAGAATTATGATCCTCAATAAATAATTGATCCCATTCATTTATTCTAAAAAAATAAGTAGTAGAAATGCAGCTTAGAAGTCTATAACGTCAATTTGTATCGTTAACGTATGTCGTGAACATGCATTTTCGAGATCTTTGATCGGCCCGCTCAAGATATTCGTGATCAGCGACCTCGAATTAGTGCAATTTGAAGTCTAGACTCTAGACCCTAATGGGCCGAACTTCCAACACTGAATAGAAGCTTATTTTCATGGCAAAATGCAATAGAAGTTTCGCGATTTTCAGAATAAAAAGACTTTAAAC
Organism: Rhamphochromis sp. 'chilingali'; assembly: GCF_963969265.1. NCBI lineage: Eukaryota > Metazoa > Chordata > Actinopteri > Cichliformes > Cichlidae > Rhamphochromis > Rhamphochromis sp. 'chilingali'. The sequence goes on along the minus strand of NW_027667096.1, from coordinate 10,732 downwards.
ATTCCTACCGTCAGTTCACCCATAACTAAATTTATTTAGCCTCAAGTTGCTGCATTTTGGCGAGGGGCCAGTTGAAGCATCCTATCTGACTGTAGTGAAGAGTGCAAGCGGTCTTCCTCCACTAGTATGAGATTCTAGTTAATCTCTACGTGGAATACATTTATTTTGTAAAAATTAAGTTTTTCCTAACTCAGCCAGACAGAGATTTTAGGGACCAACTTTGCTTCTCTGATCTCGTTATTTTCTAAAAATGAAATATGTGCATTGCAATACACTAAACTGAGTCATTTCTCCTCAAAATAGTAGTACTATTTTCGATTTAGAGTTATCTATAAAATTGGTGCATCTTTTTCTTCAAATTCAAGTGGTCACTGAAAGGAGGATTTCGAAAGTAGGCCATATGTTAGTTTTTAAATAACTTTCTATCCGTGCTTTGCTCAAAATAGTTAGAATTTCTCCTATTTAAGTGGTCGTGTTTTTCTAAAATTCTTTTAACCATAACCAAACTATTATTTTCGCAGGCCAGTTTCAAAAGTTTAAAATGCGAATCTGTTTCAAAGTTTTTTTAAAATAGAAAAATGACGAATTGGAACTAGTTACAAGAGTCCTGGTTTGGCTCAACGTTCTCGATCCGCTTATCTGTAACCCAAAAACTTGTCAGCCGTAAGTTCACATGGAAGCCACTGAATTATAAACTAGAGCATAACCCTGGATTCTATGAACTTGGTCCAAACCAAATCAAAACGAAACCAGGGTTCAACAAACACAGATAAAGAGTAGCTTTAAACCTACATTATTTTTGAGATGGAGAATTTATTGGCTCAAAATTAAAGCTTTCAATCAAAGTTAACGCTAAAAGGACAAACCATCAACACATGATTTGGATGGATTTCAAAAGTTCGAGCGAATCTTGTGATGTTTTCGGCCAATCTACATTACCACTGAGACGATTATACGATAGCTTAGCAACTAGTTAATTTTTGGAACAGTGGAAAATTCAGACAAAATAGCTAACATTCCAGAACGTTCCGGAAGTATCTCAGTTTTAGGCGGGAGAGAAATCGTAAGCAAAATGAACCATGAATGATCTAAATCTGGCGGGCATCCCCAGCCAAGATATCTGTGTAGGGCACCTGGTTCACCAGTACACAGGAGTCTTCGTAGCTTCCCCTAAGGGTGACCGCGAGCGACTACTCGATTTCCATCTAAATTCGAATGCATAAAAATCGGATTTTTGAGTTGAATAAACTGTCCAGAATCATAACAATCATCCAAACCCATTCTAAGAGAATCAGTTTGATCCTATCAAACCCCAAAGGTCGAAGGCGACCTAATGAAACCTAAGGACGGGTTTGACGGCACTGTCCATCCAAAGACTCGCTCCATGATTCTATAGGTCTTGCATAAGACAGGAGCCTTAAAGTTAGCTCAGCCAGACCCGTGGGAGGAATCAAAATTATAAATAGTCATAGACAGATACATAAAAAGTCCTCTATAGGAATGATAAACCAAGAGAAAGTGAATCAAACATGGATAGAGGATATGAAGCTCACCTTGACACGGTATCGCATTGTGCAAGAAGCGGAGGGGTAGACGAGCATGATATTCTCGGGCTTGAGATCTGCGTGGATGAGGCCGAGACTTCGTAGTTTCATCAGTGCGGTGAGTACTTGCTGAGTGATTGGTCGAATCTCACGCAAAGCCAGTGGTCGGAATTTGTTGCATTTGAGGTACTCGTAAAGATTTTGCTCGAGCAACTCGAAAACAAGACACATGTGGTTCTTGTGCTGAAAGCATTCAATGGCACGAACTATGTTGTGCATTTCCGTGTCTTCGCGACTTAGAGTTTGAAGAATTTGAATCTCAACGTTGCCTTGGCGCAGGTATGAAGGGTGGTTCTTCAGGATCTTGATAGCCACGAGTCGCTTGCTAGCCTTGGAGACGCACTTGACTACCTGACCGAAAGTACCTCGACCGAGGAAAGCGAGGACTTCGTACGCTTCGGACATAGAGTTGAGCACCTCACCAACGAGTATAGCGTAGTCCCCATCGGTAGATCTTGTTGAAGTTTTCGCTGCTGGATTCAAGTTCATCTTCTGAGGCTGTGGGGGAAGTAGATCCGATTCGCTTAACTGTATATTCTTACGAGGATACGGAAGTTCCTTCGTCCCAGTTTGGCTTTCGCTTCTTCGATGGCGCACAGTTGAGCGAAGCATGGCAAAGAGTTTGGCTTTGATAAAAGTTGTTCAAGTACAAGTCCAGATTGGCGGGTGGATTCTTGGCGTACTTGGCTGACATCACTTCCCTGACTAATAATAGATCATAAATAACCAAGTTATATGCGAATATAAGTCAACTATTAAAGTAAATTCACACATTAAGTACGAATTAAATAACATTCCGAAGCTATCTATGTGGTTTTAATCGACTTACTCTCATTTTATCTAAAATTTCGCATCGCCGCGGTCTGTTTTAAGGCGACTAAAAACCCACCATATTGTTTAAACAAACTATTTTTTCATGTTTTCAGAAAATAACAATGAAATAAAGAATAATTTATACATAAATTTAAATCACGACGAATAGGTGTAAAAAGTCCAAACAAAAAGGCTCATTGTAAAATTCAAACGCTGTTAACCAGTAAGAATTTGACTGTGTATAAAGTTTATATATACTGAGCAGACAGGAACGGAGCAAGATGCTTGGAGGAGACGAAGAGGAGAAAAATAAGCCCGACAGGCAGATAACATTGATTTGTAGCTATGCTGTAGGGTTTCGGACCGACATCACTCTCTACCTGATTCATTATAATGATCATCAGTGATGATTCATCAGTCATGATCATCAATGAGTGATTGTGAAGCCGAAAATTGTAGCTTTCGAGGCCATTTTATCTTAATGGAAATAAACAAAACACACTATCGGTTACTATCTGAATACTTTGACTGGAATCTCTGACCTAGTTGACTTGATTGACCCGATTCAAGTAAAGAAGAGGTCTGTCTGTATAAAAGTACATTGATCGTTTTGACGAAGACCGGACTTGAATTCGGCATTCTCAAGTTTTACGTGGCGGGAAGTAAAATTAGCATTCGTTTTCTTCTGACTGCACAAATGAAACTAATCTGACTTTATTTTAGGGTCTATAGGACCTACTACTCAATCTTTACTTTTTACGAACGATGCTGTTTTCGCTTATCTTAACGATTTATGGAAAAAACATTTTGTATTTCAGTTCAGGTGGAAAAATTCGAAAAGAGTTTATATTTTGCAAAACGAAACTTTCATGTTGACACGAAAGGCTGAAACCGACGATGAAGAAGCACAGTGTGCCCTATGAGTAAGTTATAGGCTAAAACTAGTGCAGTCCCTCGATAAACTGAATCCCGAAATTCCTAAACAAAAATCCGGTTTATCGAATATTGTTTACCGAAAAGTCTTCTAAATAGAAATAATGCACGAAATGGAATGAGCTTAGCCACTAAGCTGTTTTAGCTTCTTTGTTCGAGGGATTTTTCTGTTGACATTTCCTATAAAAAATGACCCTGCGGGAATAGGTTTTGGTTTAAGCCAAATTCCAGTTTAAAGGGGCTATTTTCTAGGTATCCGCAATATTGCCATACGAGGCTAAAATTAATGGTCAACTTTGTTTGTTAATAGATAGATATGAATATATTCAAAATAACTAATACGAGATACAAGAAATTTGAAGAGAGGATTGGAGTTCAATAAGCCTGCCACCTCTACTCGGCTCGATTATGAAATGACAAGCGATGAAGTTAAATTGCCAGGCTCGTAGCATTCATGGCGATTGCGGCTGACTCTAAAATTTAAACTTTAACGAAAAATTAAACGTACTTATAACGGTAATAAGATCGCTTGATCGATCAACAAACACGAAAAGTTTCAGGAAAGAGTTACAGACCTTAAGAGGCCGCCCAGGGTTTTGATACTATTACTCTTTATTTTGATTCGAATAATTCTAGTCTTGGATCTTTGAAAGTGATACGCTGTCTCTGTCTTCGATTGTCTCTTTCCCTTTTTATGTTTATCAAGCATTTATCGTATCTTAACCGAAAACAGTATACAAAGGGACGAGAAAATTGAGATTTTTTCATCCCTCAGAAACAGAAATTTTGAGTTTTGCCAATGACTGCATACATCTACTGGCACCAACGGAACAAGGGGAAAATCATGCGTGAATCTCACAGAGACCAAACCACTCCTTCAGCTCGAATATTATTCGCGACCAGGTCTGAATTGCTTAGAAGCTCCGAAATCGGCTACAAAACGGTCGGAAGATGGCGTTAATAATCGGTCTGAGGCAAGTTTCGACTAGAAAAGAGTGAAAATATGAAGCAATCTGCATTGTTGACATGTGCTGTAACGGGCGCAAGCGAACAATCATGTCAATTCGACGAATGAACACTGCATGCACTGAGTGATCGCTGTGGCAGAGCAAGGTGCAATCTCTATTTCAATGGCATCCATAGATAAAACGGATCATTCGACAAATCTGTGCTAGTTTCGCTCTGCGCAGACATGCACCTCTACCCCACTGGCGCTGAGTCTTCCTTTGCGTGAGTTCCCCTACCCATCCATTGCTGGTCGCTCATTTCTCGACTAAAAAACTAAACTTGCCCGTGCTCTCAGATTCGACTGTGCCCGCGCTTCGGACGCACGGGGCTGCGAGGACTCTTTTGAAGACTTTTACGCATCATCGACCAACTCCAAACGAAGCTCCGAAGGAGAATTTGTGAGTAGCATTGCTAGCTTATCATCACTTTGCTGATAGAAATATCAGCCTAGATGAACTTACAGTTAAAAAAATCGATTCAGGGGTGTGTCCGCGTTACTTTGACCCAAGTTTCGGCATTCGATTCACGTTTCAATTGTTCTGCTAGTTCAGTTTGGCTTCAACAGACGATAATTTATTGTTTCTACCTTGGTCCACACAGTTTGCTGGATTTGAAACCATTGCCGTGGCTGCTGCTGTTGGACAGGAACACGAAATCAGCGTCTCTTTCAACCAGCAACCAGTGAACTACGAGGGCTTTCACTCCTCCTACTTGGGAGGGCTTCCGTCAAGAGAGCAAAACCTTCTACCCAGAAAACGAGAGTTACTCATACTACGAAACAGCCAGTCAGTCCGGCTTCCAGAGTACCCCAGAGCCAAGCACGTTCCCATCAGCCTGGTCTAGTCTGCCCAGCTACACAAGCTCCAGTTGGCCAGCCTGCGAACGAACAGGTAGAGCTTCTCTCCTATCCTGATTGTGATTTGCATTCGACTTAGAATGGAGCAGAGCCACTATTTAAAATGCAAACGACGGTGGCTCCTCAGCGAAGCATTCAGAAAAGACGCCGAGTTGTTCCAGTGTGCGACGACCATGACAAGGAGAAGCTCACGCAGATCCTAGCCAAAGTCAAGTCCCGACCGCGCAAATCTTCCAACACTAAAGCTGACATCCATAAGTGCGATCATCCTGGCTGTACCAAGGCCTATGGCAAGACATCGCACCTCAAGGTTTGTTGCCCAGGAGTTTTTAGAGAAAATAAAACTCAGCTAGACAGTTTCCTCTTCGACCTTTCAGGACCGTTCAATTTTATGAATTTTTTCAGCAGGCTTTGTGAAATTTAAAACTGGCCAATCGCAGCTCTCAACTAACCGTTTAAACGCAAAATGCTCTAAAACTATGTCTACACCGCCAATTCGGTCATATGACGCCGTGGGTGAGAGATCTGGAAGTAGCTTTATCTACAGTGGACAACTTTATACTTTTCTCAATAAGAAGCTTGACCAAGGACTGAATTTTCAGAGATTTTAGGTCTAATGCAATGTGCCTAGTTTTAAAAACATTTATTTACGCTTTACTATGTTTTTTTATTTAGCTTGGAGAGTGCGTTGAAAAATATTACTTTGCCGTATTTTTGGAGCGCTGCTTCTCAAGACAAAAACTGATGAAGAATTAGCTTCGAACCACTATGAGTTCAGAAAGACTCAGTGCCCTGCGACATATCCATGAATCCTGATATCGAGCCAGAAATTCTTAAGCATTTTTGTGATGTAAAAAAACGTCGAATGTCATTTTTTAGTCTATGAGATGCTGCCCCTGGGACAGCAATGAACTATTTATTTTTGCTGAGCGAGTTGAAGCACTAGAAGGTGTCTAAGAGAGTCAGGAGCGTTTCTTGTCAGTGAAATCTCCCTATCAGTGCAATAAGAATGCCAGTAGGAGAGCTATTTGCAACTCGCGTATTACTATTCTAGATGATATGAGATGGCTCGGTGGGGAGGGCAAAATTGAGTTCACAAAATAATACAGAATTCATTGAAAAGCTTCGGTTTCCGCGATGTTTTTCGTCCACCAAGATGCTTTGACTGCTCCCTCGGATCTTGCCACCATTTCGAATAATATACCCTTTTATAGTTTTAGAAGTTGTAATTTAGAACGAGAAGTAAAATTAGAGTACTTGTTTACAAATTTTTAAAATTTTTGGTATTTTAAAATTGCAATTCCAAGTCACAAAAACATTAAAGTATTTCGTCTTTGTTTTTCCATTCTGACTACGCTATCAGACCCCAATGACCCCCTGGGACCGGCCCTGCCACATACCCCAGCCGATAAATACACACCCTTCATTTCTCCACACGGCGTTTCTAGTGAGAACGTGACCGGTTACAGTCAAATGACTGAAATCAGAAGCATTAGTTTAAGCGTAGTCGTATTTCTGTACGAACTCTGCTAGCATTTTCTTCATCAACAAGTTGCCATAGATGCTCTTCTACTTGATCCTCAAAGACTGTCAATGTAAATTTTATTATTTCGATACATTAATTTTAGTTTTCGGTAAATCCCAAATTATTTTCAAATGTAAGAATATTGACATGGATTTCTGAGAGATAGCCTGGAGCCGCAGACCTTTCGGGTTTGAACGTTCATAAACAAAAATGCTTTTTTCGAAGCCACTGCTGATCGATTTTATATTGTGAAGGCACACTTTCGCAAGCATACGGGAGAAAAGCCGTACGCCTGCTCGCATTCAGGATGCTCGTGGCGCTTCTCGCGCTCGGACGAGCTGACGCGCCACCAGAGGAAGCACACTGGACAGAAACCGTTCAAGTGCGAGTTCTGTGAGTCTCGTTTTGCTCGCAGCGACCACCTCAACTTGCACATGAAGAAGCACATGCCTTCGAGCAGCGGCGGAAGCGGCCAAGAGAACCATCTGTTGGCCCTCCGACCAGAAGCTGAAATGAGCCGTGCTTTAAAACGGTCAGGCAGTTCATAACAGCTTTCATTTCATCCATTTTACTACGAAATGTTTACCCATTCACCAGTCAATTCCAATCACAGATTTATTACTTTATTGTTATACGCATATTATACTCGAACAGATTTCTGTACAGGACCATCATCGCGCACAAGTCATCAACTTGTTGTAATTCATGTTCATGTCATCTGATTTCGATCAACAGCATATTTTTGTAAATCTACTCCGGTGTTTTTGCCATCCACATTCAGTAAACATCAGAATCTGATTGCTATTCCAACTTATCCTTCTCAAACGACAAGAATTAATTTAATTCAATGAAAGTAGTTTGAATAGATTTCATAGTCAAGGTAGTGGTAATACCATCCAAGTCTCGTACAGCCTTCGCTTGAACTCCGCAAAACATTTGATTGTTGAAGAAAGATCGCTCGTTCAAAAAAGCATTTAGAATGACGAGAGGAACCACGTGATGAGCCCAGCGAATGTCCGACATTTTCAAGTAAAGAAATGTGACATACTCTGAACATCCGATTGAAGAATTGCCACCGAAAATAATCAGAATGGGTTTCGCTAGGTGAGACTGCATTTGCGGTTATTTCCAATAGTTCAATAATCAATACATAATATTTGACTAAAAAACCTACACAGGGAGGAAGGAGCAAATCAGCGTTGCCGGGAGACGTAACCAACATATTTCATTCTACTGCGAATTTCAGAAATGTTGATTATTTTTTTCGAAAAACTCCAAAATACCAAAAAGTTGCCAATTCGAGATATTTATTGACCGAAAATCGCTACTCTTTCCAATAGTTTGTTAGCTATGAGTGGTTGATTTTCAAATCTAGTTATGAAAATTTTGGGAAAAAACCAATCAAAGTTAGAAATTGATATCAATAAATTACAGAGTAAGATTTAAAAGTTTATACAAAATAGGAGGAGCAATTGTTCTCTTGGCCCCCCCCCTTTCCATTTGACAATGTCCATTGCAAAGCAGCAAAGACTTTTTTCTATTTTTCAAGACTCATTATGAATCATAACCAATGTCAGAGAAAGCTTTCTCACTCTCGTGCCACTCACTATCCATTAGTATAATCAGTTCAATAGCCTGGCAACAAACCATTTTTATCAGTTATTGAAATTTTCAAATTGAAATATTAGAAGATGGAAAATTTTCAAATCAAGACCGAGCGTTGCGAATTTCATAACATGGTGAAAAATCTTAAACGAATATACGCTAGCGGAAATAAGTCGCCATTTGATATGGCCTTTAGGCCCTAAAGTTTAGGGCATATTTTTGGCTAGTGGGTGACTGACCAGATTCAAATCCATGCTACAAACGGAACAACTGATTTTATCAGCTTTGCTATTCACATCAAATTTGATTCAAATATTCTTTGTAGTTTTTTAAATTAACAAAAATTACGTCAGATTTTGAGTTGCAGTTTTCAAAAAAGGAGATTTGCACCAATGAGATTTGAGGAGGTTGATCGACCTTGGCAGGTGAAGGGCAGTGTGTTGAGTCGGCAAAAGCTATGAGTGCATTGAACACTTCAAACGGCTTCGCGCGAGTTGCCGAGTATCGCAGAGAGACGATGATGCAGACCAAAATTGCCATCAATAACGAATTGGAGCGGCTCAAGAGACTGATCGAAAAGTACAGCAAATCCGAGGAAATCCTCTCCTCATCCAGCCTATCATCCCCTGCGTCGCGACCACTCGTACAGTTTGTTCACGCTCCAGTACAAACTCAGCTCCTGGATCTGAACGGAGACTACGAGAGGGAGCGACCCTTGATCAAGGATCTGTCGAAGAAAGAGTTTAAGCAGTTGGTGAGAGTGGAGAGGGAAAAGATCCGAAGATTGGATCCGACCGAAGATGCCCTCTTGGTGGAGCTAGAGGCAATCAAAGACGCTTACGTGGCCACGGGCGGCAATAAGAAGGGCATTCTACGAGCACTGAGAGAGACGATCAAAGAGGCGCAGTCAGTCTCACAAAAGAACGACCAAATCCAGCGGAAAACCAGTGCAGCAGACTACCGAAAAATGTCGGCTTATCAGCGGGCCATGGCTAGCAAGTCGGCCAATAGTTCTTGACGCATTCGCAATTCCCATTCGAGGAGATGAGCTCACAATACACTTACAGCTATTGATTTATTGATCAGAGGAGTCTTAAAGACGTAACCGATACCAGGCAACGGCTCTAAACATACACACGCACACAAACAAGAGAGCGTTGCCAGCAGAAGAGGCAGCAGATAAGCGCCAATTTATTCGATAGCATAATCCTGTTACAGTAGCTTGACTATCAACGCGGAATCTTTGTGCTCTTCGCTTCGCAATTTGGTAGTCCAGCGCCTCAAAATCTGGGCTCCAGTGGGTCATCTTGCGGTCCTTCAGAAAGTAAATAAGTTAATTTTAATTGTGCGTAGCCCAGGTGCAAAAAACTCAACTTTTGGAAAAACAAAATGATAAATCAAGTTGAATAGAAAAATTGATTTTGATTTTTTGGAAATCCCGAAAATTAAATCGTAGCTTTTGAAAAGTTATTTCGACATTCTCTTGAAAAAACCTTACAAATAACAAGCTTCAACTAAAGGAGAATTCCGGTGCAGAGGGATAAGGAGAAATTTTAACAACTTTAGAATTGCGGATTTCAGTAAAGTTTGTATCTGCTTTGCCAGTCGCCGTCTCTGCTAATAATTGTGGGTTAATCATTTTGGAAATTCGATTCTCCTTCCTCGCAAATTCTGGCCAATATGATATTTCAGTAATCATGGAAAAGTAGCGAAATTTGTGGGTTTATTTAAATTTTGATTAAATCCATAAACTATGAAAGTAAAGTCATTTTCATAATTTTATAACTTTGATCTACATATCAACAAAGCAAAAAACTATCATCCTTCATTTTTACTTGATTAATCGACAAGTCTTATTATTTTCTTTTGTTGAGAAACCGAATAGGAAGTGATGAAACAAAACTCGGCTGGGAGTTTTCTGAAATTTCGAGCAGTTTTAGGTGGATTTTAACAATTTTCAATTTCCTCAAAGCGCAAGCATACCTCCGTGTTGTCTGAGGCCAACAATGCATTCCCTTGTTGAGAGTTGAGTAAGCCTGAGGATGCGCAGATTCTGAGAAAATGTCAAATCCTACTCCGCTTGCGAGAATCGTCAACTTAGCCATTTATTATACATCTACATTCTTTTGATCTAAATATCGAATTACAATGTCGTTTTGTTGTGAATTTTGGAAAAAATCTTTTAAATGTAATTTCTAATGCGAATAACGGGATGATTAAAATAAATGAGTATTATTATTATTAGCTGAACACTTGGGTATCTGAAAAAAATTCAATCAATATACCATATTAGGATGGTCTGACTGTCGCCTAGATAAATTCTCCAGCATTCAATCAGTTTTTAATATTTTTAATTTAGGGGGATTTGTTTAAATTTTCGAATTGAAT
>NW_027667097.1:0-1000 GCF_963969265.1 Rhamphochromis sp. 'chilingali' | reverse complement strand
TTTTTTAAGCAGAATTCGTAGCTTCATTAACAAGAAATTATATCATCTCAGTTTTAGTGTTGTCTGTAACATCTCAATGGACTGAAGGATGCTGGAAACAGACAGTGGTGCACACATTGAGACAACAGTGGTTCATAACAGAAAGATGGCAGTTAAAGCAGGTTTTATAACAGCTTTTAAGCAGAAAACAGATACAGATGTGTTCAGGCGATGAAAGTAATATTTCCTACTAATAGTAATGTATTTTGTATAGCACTTTTCAAAACATAGAGTTAAAAAGCGCTTCACAGTTCAAATAAAAGCCACAAATTGAAGATAAGTATACATGTTCAAACATGCAGACACAGGCATACGGTCAGGATTTCATTTCAACATACATGCAAAAAGTCGCAAATTATGGCAAAAAATTAAAGGGTAAAATTAAAGGAACGCTAACCTATACACAGTTTTCAGTAGTCATTTTAAACAAATAAGAGTCGCCTGACCTGACTGACTGAGGAAGTCTGTTTCACAGTTTGGGTGCAACAACCTCAAAAGCACGGTCAGCTGGTTTTAAAATCAGAATGAGAGACAGTTAGGAGACCCTGGTTAGACAATTGGAGAGGCCAGCTGCATTGATAAGGTCAAGGAAGGAAGATAACATGATGAGAAACACAAAATAGTAGTGAATAATCAGAGAATCTGAGTTCATCTGCATGGGGCAGATTTAAGGCACATTTAAATATTGAAATGCTTTCTCACCTTTACTATGACACAGATCACCTCACCAGAATATATAAAGTCACTAAGCCTTCAGAGTTGGAATAATGCCTTTCCTGCGTTAATGAAAGTACTGCCTTCATCGCGAGTAGAATGTGGAATTTAATGAAGAGGCAGGCTGAAATAAATATTCCCTCTTCAGACCACTTAACAGTCTGTTCACTGCCTACAGTGGCACAACGCTCAGGTAGCAGACAAGTCTAATTCCTGCATGAGAAAAACTATAAATTTCTTCAAGAGT
>NW_027667098.1:0-5000 GCF_963969265.1 Rhamphochromis sp. 'chilingali' | reverse complement strand
GCCTGACCCTCTGCAGGTACTTGGTGGTTGCAGCTTTTCTAGCGGCCTCTTCATGGTTCCCATTCGCCTGCGGGATCCCCAAGTACTTGTAACTGTCCTCTATGTCTGCAATGTTGCCTTCTGGTAGTTCAATCCCCTCAGTTCTGACTACCTTCCCTCTCTTTGTTACCATCCGACTACACTTCTCCAGTCCGAACGACATTCCAATGTCATTGCTGTATAGCCTGGTAGTGTGGATCAGTGAATCGATGTCTCGTTCACTCTTGGCATACAGCTTGATGTCATCCATGTACAGGAGGTGGCTGACAACTGCTCCGTTCTGTAGTCGGTATCCGTAGCCAGTCTTGTTAATGATCTCACTGAGGGGGTTCAGGCCTATGCAGAACAGCAGTGGGGACAGAGCATCTCCTTGGTAGATCCCGCACTTGATGGTGACTTGTGCTATGGGCTTGGAGTTGGCCTCTAGTGTTGTACGCCACATCCCCATTGAGTTCCTGATGAAGGCTCTTAGGGTCCCATTGATCTTGTACAATTCTAGGCATTCCAGTATCCAGCTGTGGGGCATTGAGTCATAGGCCTTCTTGTAATCAATCCAGGCAGTGCACAGGTTGGTCAGTCTGGTCTTGCAGTCTCGGCTGACTGTTCTGTCTACCAGTAGCTGGTGTTTTGCGCCTCTGGTATTCTTGCCAATTCCTTTCTGTGTCCCGCTCATGTATTGACCCATGTGCCTGTTCATCTTAGCCGATATGATGCCTGACAGGAGCTTCCATGTAGTACTGAGGCAGGTTATTGGTCGGTAGTTGGAGGGGACCGGTCCCTTCTTGGGGTCCTTGGGGATCAGGACCGTCCGGCCTTCAGTTAGCCATTCCGGGTGTCTCTCGTTAACTAGCAGCTGGTTCATTTGTGCTGCCAGACGCTCGTGGAGTGCAGTCAGCTTCTTCAGCCAGTAGGCGTGAACCATGTCGGGCCCTGGTGCTGTCCAACTCTTCATACTGGAGACCCTTTCTTGGATATCTGCCACTGTGATGGTTACTGGACCCTGTTCAGGGAGGTCGCTGTGGTCAGCCCTCAGATCCTCTAGCCACTGAGCATTGCCATTATGGGTTGCATCCTTCTCCCATATGCTCTTCCAGTATTGCTCCGTCTCCAGCCTTGGTGGTGCTGTTCTCTTATTGTTCCCTTGCCACTGAGAGTACACCTTTGCTGGTTCTGTGGAGAACAGCTGGTTTATTCTCCTGCCTTCTATCTCTCTGGTGTACCTCCTCAAGCGGCTGGCCAAGGCTGTGAGTCTTTGCTTGGCAGTTTCCAAGGCCTCAGGTATGGACAGCTTGCTGTATTTCTTAGGCACCTTATTTGTCGCACCTTTCTGCAACTCCGTTAGTTGGCTAACCTCCCTCCGTGCTACTTTGATCTTGCCCTCTACTGCCCCTTGTCGCTGTTCAACTTGTAGCCAAGCATCTCACTGATCACTGTTGCCGTATTGTAGATCAGCTTGTTAGTGTCGGTAATCGTGGTTGTAGGTATTGCCCGTAGTGCTGCGTTAACATCATCTAGCAGACCTTCTGAGGGAACTTCACGTAATCTTGGTAACCGGCTACGCGGGATCCAGGTTTCAAGCTTGGCCATTATCCTATTTTTCAGGTCAGTTCCTCTCGCACTCAACGATCCTTCTCCTATCGCACTTGGGGCTATGTACCCAATCTCGGGTGGGGGTGATGATATCTCCCCCCTGACCTGGCGTCCTGACTCCTCCTTGCCGTAGCATTTGTGTTGTACCTCGTCAATCTCTAGCTGTGAGAGCAGTCCCTTCTTTCGAATGTTGGAACACTGAGCTACTAGTTGTTTCGCCGTCATTGTGGATGTTGGGTATCGAAGAATCCATAGGTCCCTCATCCTATTCATGTAGCCCCTTCCGCCGGGGTTACTTGCATAGTAGCATTCCAACAACGCCCTGTTTTTGTCTCTTGCCCACCGATGCCTTCTTGTTCCAGTAGCCCACTTTTCGTCAGGGTGCCCTGGTTCCTCAACACCTGACGCGGACCTTGTTGATCCGGGCGACGTCCGAGCCGGCATGCCTTCATATTTATCTGTCTCGCTCATGTCTGCGGTAGGCTTGCTTAGCATAGGGGGTCTAGCCTTAGGACCCTTACTGGATACAGACGCCCCAGGCAGGAATCGAACTTGCGATCCTCTGTTCCAAAGGCGTGTAGTCTAACCACTACGCTATATTGAAACAAAAGCTTTGTTTTACTTTTATTTAATTCATTTCAATGTCCTGGATAAATGGATAAATGTTTTTCTTCTTCCTCGTCTTAGTTGGTGGTGTGGTTTATTACAGAGTTGAATAAAGAACGTTGCAGTTTATTGTTGGAAGACTCCCAATTTTGGTTTTGTACAAGCCAAATAATATTTTTATGAAAGGAGTGTCATAAGAATGCTACCAGAGAATCCAGGTGAAAAATGAAATAGTAAAGTAGTTGCAATTATATGTTTATATAATCCCACTCAAACTCATACATACATTTGATAAATGACATTTACAAATCCATAGAGACACCATGAACCATTCTCCTAATGAGGACTTCATCCTGAGTGTTCGCAGGATTCCTCGGTCACTGTATTAATTAAACACTGCTTACAATTGGTTATGCAGCAATCACATTTACTATAATTATTCTTTGTTTCCTGTAAAAAAGCTGACTTGTTACCTCCCTTTTGTGCCTACCTTTAAGGATTTGTGGGTAAATATAATTACACAGTAATTTCAAATAAAATTCTGTGAAATTCCATTTAATTACATGGGACTTGGTCTTGGTCTTACCAAAAATTTGAACGTCGATTTCCTGCAGAATCAACTACATTTAAAATATGAGTATAAACAACCAGATAAACTAGTTCTTCAAAACACATTTAAAGTCAATATAAAAATCCAAAATATTCACCCGGTTATAGGAAAAAGGTCACGGAGATCTCACAAAGCACACAGAATTCATCACATAATTATGACAAAATTCACACAAAAAACAGGAAAAAAATATGGATCAGATGTAAACTGCTACCTAACCTGGTTTGCAGAGGTTTACAATTACAAGGCAGGTTATATGTTTTTTTATATTGACACTGACTGAAAGAAACAGATCCACTTGACCGTATTGGAATTGGAATAGAGCTCTACGGATGTTCTGACCAGGTCATTGTTTTGCTTTGTTTTCAGATCACAAAGAGAGCAGCCTTTCCCAACAGCTTTGTTGAATTTTCCATTGACAGCAATGTTCAGAAAAGCAAGGTATTGCTCTCACTTTACCATAAAAACACATAACTTTCCCCTATGATATCAAATATGATCATTAAAGCTGTTATTATAGCTGTATGGGCACTTGCTTTAAATGGTAGTGCTTCACCTTTTTTCATTAAGTTACAATTTGTTATGAATGAAAAAGATCACTTTTATGATATTTACAGATTTTAGACCATTTCCGCTACCAGGAAGATCAAAACTGAGGTTAGAGTAGAGGTCTACAGATCAAATGGAGATATCAATTCATTTGAAATTTGATAAAAGCCTAAATTCAATAAAACTGAAGAATAGTTTGGGATGAGAACTCATCTGAATGGATGATATATTGATATATTGACCCTAGACTCCGCCTAGGGTCGACAGTGCAGCCTAGGCGGAGTAGTCGAACGCAGATTCACTGAGCGCTCAACACAGACAGCATCGTCAGAAGGAAGAGCGCAGGGCAAGCTAGCGAGACAGAAGTTAAGCTCTCCTTACAACATGGACCTCCCCCACCCTCATTCAGATCTGGCGTTTGGAATTATTTTGGTTTTCATGTGACGTACGACCCTGAAGGTAAGCAGTCATGGACTAAAGTAAAACAGTATGTTGGATGTGCCATGCAATGCTCAATTACATGGGTGGGAACTAGTGTGTTAGCGCAGTTAGCTCGTTAACGTGTTGGCCGTCTAGCCCCATGCACGGGGCGATCAACGGTAGCTCGTTAACGGAGATTTGCCGTGTTGTGGCGTTAAGGTCATTTCAACGAGATTAACCTGAAAGCACTAGTGGGAACACAACGAATATGACTGCACATTTACGCCGACATCATCCTAGTGCCAAGACAAGTGGAAGCAGAAAAAAAACAAGCAAGCATGCTACTAACTTTAGCCGAGTCATTTAGACAGCTGTTTAATATGCTGCTGAGAATATAGCCCAGAAGAAGCGGATAGTATAGCTTTTATTTTGGAAAGAGACATTTCTCTGTAATAAACTCTCTTTTCCAAAGATGAGTGATTCCTCAATCAGATACAGGGCTCGCAATATCGCTAGCCCGACGTCCCGGGGCTAGCGATTTTTTCAGTCGGGCTACCGAAATCTATCTCTGCCCTGCCCCTCGGGCTATTGTAGGAAAAATATATGTCAATGCTTTTGCATTCTTTCAGAAATGTAGCTGGGTAATTATGTCATTGGCATCGGTGAGCCACTGTCAATATGTGACATATTGAAATCGCGTTTGAATTTGCGCTATATATATATATATATACACACATATACACATATATATATATACACATATATATATATATATATATATACACATATATATATATATATATATATATACACATATACATATATATATATATACACATATATATATATATACACATATATATATATATACACATATGTATATATATACACATGTGTATGTATACATACACATATATATATATATATATATACATACACATATATATATATATATATATATATATACACATATATATATATATACACATGTGTATGTATACATACACATATATATATATATATATATACACACACATATATATATATATATATATATATATACACATATATATATATATATATATATATACACATATACACATATATATATACACATATACACATATATATATATATATACACATATATATATATATACACATATATATATATATACACATATATA